>NW_005187592.1:916738-929734 GCF_000239375.1 Pundamilia nyererei
TGATTGTGATTTTAGTGTCCGATTACAATTCTCTGAGAAGTTGTTGCTGCTGGATGTCAGAGCTAAGGTTGCTGCAAGTAAATAAATAGAGTAAAGCAGCTGCAAAGGAAGTTTAACTTGTCTACTGCTTGTTTAAACAGTGTTGCATTTGTAAGTCTACTGGTACCACAGAACATATATCACAGTTCTGCACAACTGTGCAACTGTCATCTGTCAACTTTCCAGCTTTTCAGTTTACATAGTCTCAGCCGTTGCAACTTCATCCATTGGTTAGTTAAGTCCCGTTGTGACGCCTCAAGCTGAGGATCGATCCTGACGTGATTGATGTTCACCTCCAGTATCCCAATTCTGATGCTTGGTCAGCTCATGTGAGGGCTGGCCTGCTTTGTTGTAGTTCAGAACGAATGTTGGCACTTTGACATGTTGACATCATGTTTGACATGATGCAACCTAAAATAAATCAACAGTTGACTTTTACTATGGATAATTAATTTAACTGATCTTGTCCCAAACAGTAAGTGTAGGAATATTTGACTGTCTTATCAAAAGCGTGATACTAAAGCATTTTATCAGACTAGAGGAGTTGTTTTGTAAGTCTCTGTGAGCTTGTTCCTATCAGCAAAGTCTTTTACACTGGTCATTTGACATACTTTCAATATAAAATTATAAACTGTAGCAGCTTTAAAAAAAAAAAAAGAATTTTAAGTTGGCACCTTGAAGTGTCAAAAGATCATGTTCCCAAAGAGAAAGAGGCAAGAGGGAAGGGAAAATGGGACAAAATGAAAGAGGAGGGAAGCAAAAAAGAAACAAAAAGATAGTGTGACATGGAAGAGAGAGAAAGGAATGTCCTGGACTATTTTCTAACTGCTGCCAAGAGACTCAGCTGCTATTAACTGTCACTTCTGAAACAAGTGCAGGAGTTTCATTCATTAGCTTCAGATCATTGAAAATGATTATAACGCCACACTGTGACATCAAAGGACACATGTTGGCTTTGATTAATCATCACTTTTACTCACTTTCTCTTACTTCCCCCTACTGTCACCTCTCTTCAAAACAAAGAGTGTTTTTCTCCCCAGGACTGAGCAAGTAAAGAGACTCTCAATTAGAATCTCTCTCCAGCTGTGAGGTTCAAATAGGCTTTTACTGATAACGGACTTTTTAAAGTTGAAACAGATTCTGATATTTGGCTGGAAGATGTTGAAAAATAACAATCTGTGCTGATATTCATCTTTACATTTAACTGCTTTCATATCTTAGATCCAAGCCAGAAATGAGGCAGGATGGCATGTCCTCCAAAATATGCTATGCAGAATTTAGAGCATCAGACATCAGAGCCCCATCAGAATATCTTAACGAGTTGAGCTTGAGGTCAAAGCATATAACCTTTGAAGTATTTGTTAATTTTACCTTAAGTTAAATTAATCAAAATACTCTGCTTTCATCAAGTCAAACATAGACCATAGTTAATGGATTGTTACTGGACATTTACGCTTCTGTGAGAAATCTATCCCGAAGCTAAGTCGTGAGCACAAACCCCTCTGAGACACAACGGTGTAACCTGCACTTCCCTAGAAATGTAACTACATGTTCCAGTACACACAGTGATTGGTTCGTTTGATTCTCTCTCCTACTACTTTTTGGCTGCAGTTTTTTCAATTCATCAGTGAGAGAATAAGTGTCACGTTACAGTGTCAATACAAGGACTCCCAAATGAAAAGTATCCATAGAATGAAATTATCCAGGAGGGAATGCACAAAGAAGTGGAAAAAAACAAATGCCAGGTTACACTGTAGGTGCTGCAAAAATTCCCCACTGTAGACTAAATTAGGTCTTAGGAGGTAAGAATTGGTTTTTAACAAAGTGTGTGTATGCCTAAACTTGAGTGGTCAACAAACACCCCAAAAACACTGATTAACTTTCCAGGAAGCAGATACAAAGTTAAAGTGTGCGTTAGTGTGGTTAAGAGACTGGTGCAGATGGATTTAAATAAATGGTGTTTACAGCTGTATTAATGCTGCTAAATAACTCGTGTGTTTTACATTGTGATCAGGGGCATAGTTGTGATGGAGCACCTACATTAAGCTCCAGTTTAGGTTGTTGGCATGAGTAACTCCCCAACCCCAGATGGCCCCGCCCCTCCCTGAGCCTGGTTCTGCTGAAGGTTTCTTCCTGTTAAAAGGGAGTTTTTCCTTCCCACTGTCGCCAAAGTGCTGCTCATAGGGTTCATATGATTGTTGGGTTTTTCCTCTGTCTGTATTATTGTAGGGTCTACCGTACAATATAAAGCGCCTTGAAGTGACTATTGTTGTGATTTGGCGCTGTATAAAGAAAATTGAATCTAAAAATTAAATCTTTTTTATAAAGAAAATATTTTCTAATGTCAAATAAAGTATTGTATGCATGCAGTGTAAACTAAGGCATATGTTCAAGGCTGTGTTCTTGTAAGGCTTTCTTACATTAATAGGAGGCAAAAAGAGTTTTGACAGTGTTTTGCTGGATGACATAAATTTGTATCTGTTTTTGTGTCTGCCTATTTAACAGAGCGAGTTTGAATCTGTTAGCCTTTAAAAAACATTGTGGTGGCTATAATGCAGGAGTGAAGTGAGCATATCAGGATTTGGGTTAGTGTTAGCGGTGCGGTATGTATCCACTCCTGGAAACCCTAAAATGGAAAAGCGCCTAACGGAAAAACGGTTTCTGAAACACAATCTAACCCTAGACAGGTCGTTGGTGAACTAGGGAATGGTAAGAAGGTAAGGTGACATTTAATTGTCCAGAACTATCCTGTTCATGATCATCAGGCACGTCAGCAGACTGCAGTCAAGAGCTGCTTCAGCAGCAGCATGGAAGCTTCCTCTCAACAGCAGATAAAGCAGAGTAATAAAGCCTTCTGCAGGAGGTCATGAACGCTGCTGCTTCATGATTGCTTCCTGAGCTGCAGGGCAACAATCAATCCGCTCTGTTCTCCTCTATCACTTTCTTTTCACCTTATTTATATCCCTCTTACCTCCACACCTCTACCTGCTGCTGCCTTTGAATTTATCTCTGCTTTTTTACAAATTTTCTTTCTCCTTTCTTCTGTACTCTCAAGACAACTCATGCACAGTAAAAGATGATTATTGTCTCTTTGTGGGGGTTTTTCCATGGATTCTTTGTCTGACAAGAGAGCAGAACTTGATATTTTTTGTGTAAAATTAAACTTTTGAAGCCTGTGTTGATTACATGAGCCTCACTTCTTGTCAAATCAGTGGAGAAATCCTGTAAATTATCTGCCGCTGTGATAATTTCACAGGCTCCCTCCTGGTGTTCATGAATTTCGATACAAGATAAAGGTTCTTGCCAAGGTTGTGATTCTATTATGCTACAGTACACTTCTTTATTCATCACATCTCTGATTCCCACCTCTCTCAAATATGTTTTCCTCTTCGCTGTAGCAGTTACTGCAGCCTCTTCTTTTGGTAGATTTTTTCACCGATGTTTCCTTGTATGCCTTCCTCCTCTTTCTGCATTTGGCTTTCTTTCTCTTCGGCTTTGCCTTACTCTTTTTTCATCCAGCCTGCAGTGTTTTCCCTTCCTTTGGAATCAGTGTTATTTTTCTTTCAGAAGAAATGTCCATAGGCATAGGCCCCACATCCTCTTCATGTAACGCTATTCTCTGGGGTTACAAATTCTCATCTTTTGTCGATTTATGCCTCTTTGTTCCAGTAACCACTTCTCATATGTAGGTCCTGTATGTACTGATGTGGAACTTGGTAATCCAGGTAACATCCAATCTGGTATGGCTTTAGCTATATATATATGTATTATTTTTTTTTTATCATATTCTGATGTAAGCTATGTAAGTAGCATTTAAGGCCTACCCTGGTAACCTTTGTTAGATACATGCCCAAGTTGGGATTTGAACCAATGAGATGATTCACACCAGCTCTCCAAAGAAGCTAACTGTACTCATCTGCTAATGGGTAAGACGCACCTATAATGGCTAAATAAAGGCTGGATGGTCCTGATCCCCAACGGTCCCCTGAAGCAATTGATATCATTCTACCAATAACCTGCCTTAGCACCTCATGGAAGCTCCTGTCAGGCATCATAGCAGATAAGATAAACAGGCACATGGTTCAATACATGAGTGAGGCCCTGATAGGAATTGAATTGACTTAAAAAAATTCTATGACTCAGTGTTTCACCCATGGATCCCATCCAGCCATTGTTTTCTGCTTCTCCTTATGAGGGTTGCAGGGGAGCTGGAGCCTATCCCAGCTACCAGCACCTTGAGACTATACGCTAAGAAGAGGAGAGAAGCTGGCAACTAGTGAGTATCAACACCACTATCCATCACCATTAAACAACAAAGATCCATGAGTGGATCAGAAAGAAGATCATAACTGATCATGTGCTTAGTGAATACCCCAGGCAGCAGTAACACAAAAAAGAAGAGGAGCAAGAAGAGGAACAATCATAGAAGGATAGGCCTCTGCACAGCAGCCAAATAGAAGACGGGATAGAAATGGCTGATATTGAAAAAAGACTACCAACCAGAGATGGGTAATCTTTACAGCACAATAGAAGCTGGGGTCTACTCTGAGCAGATCAATAGAGGCTGGGGCCTACCACTTTGCAGTGCCTGCATTTGGCAAGAGCCCAGAGACAATCCTGCACATAGATCAAAATTGGATACGCACCCTACAGTGGTTAAGAATGACCATGCTGAGCTTCTGTGGGATACAGATGGACAAACTGGACAAACCAACCAGACATAGTAGTGGTGGACAAGCAGAGGAAGAAGGTGGTAGTGACAGATATAACTATAACATGTGATAGCATAAAACTGGGTGAGAAGCTCCAGTAGGAATCATTCCAGTTCCCAGGAATGAGAGCTCTGTCTAGAAAAGTGCAATCCTAGGGACAGCAAAATTATTGCTATATACAAGGATATATGGTATCCTTATATCCTTCAAGCTCAGGAGCTTGAGGGTCTTGCGTTGCTGTTCCTAGATTGCACTCTTCCAGACAGATATCTCAGATGTCGTTGCTGGGATCTGCTGGAGCAACTCATGAAGTGTGGGGTCATTGCGCCAAGTACTCAGATTACCATGGGGACAACTTTTGCCTTACTCTCATTATCTTCTCTCATTCCTCTTTCAGTCCTTGGTATTTCTCAAGCTTCTCAAGATCCCTCATCCTGTTGTTGCTATCACTTGGTATAGCCACATCTGTCTCTATGGCTGTCTTCCTCTGTGTGTCCACCACTACTATGTCCAGTTGGTTACTCATCACGAGTTTGTCCATCTGTAACTGAAAGTCCCACAGGATCTTAGCTTGGTCGTTTTCAATCACCCTAGGAGGCGTAACCGTTTTTGACCTTGAAACTTCCATATTCAGTCCCACTTGGCACAGATACTCGTGTGTATGCCTGCAGCGATACTGATTAATTGATTGACTGAGTGATTGACTGACTGCCTGAAAAGCAATGGAAACCTATCAGAAATCCTTAATCATTATATGCTGGCAGTTTAAATAAAGGGAAAGTCATTACTTCACCATGGCACTGACCTTTCTATGCTTTTCACCCAAGTGAGTTATATATATATGTTGACTTTTCTGTGACGTACAGAGAGAAAAAAAGAAAACAAAACTCACTAGAAGCCTCCCTTTGGCAGAGATAAAAACTAGGTTTTGGCAATGTCTGTAAGACACAGTATTATCATTGTCTGGCAAGGAGGAAAATTGTGTCTGTCAGCATGCTCAGTTATAATGAGCCTCTTCGACACACAGAAATGCATATTTGCCGTCAGAATTAAAGCAAACACACAGAGCAGTTCATTAAGCGAGACAAAAGGGAGGCTGTGCAAGCGATACAGCAGAAATTTGTTATCTAAACTAAACAAAACACAGTAAAACAATAAATTGGGGAAATTAGCAAAGTCAGTGACTGAAGCAGTAGCGATAGATTGGACATGTGAGAAAGGTGAGGGGAAAATGGGAATTTAGAATGGTACCAAATGTAAAAAAGAACAGGTTGTAGTGACTACACGCTGAGAAGATAAGAGAAAGTGAACCAATTAACAAACTTTTATAGCCGGGAGCATTCACATATAATGTCCATTTATATGGTTGCTCTCCTTGACCTGAGAGAAACAATTTTTGCTCTCAAGCCTGCCAGCCTGCCTTACCACTTTGCATACTGAAATCCAAACCCAATTTGACATTACAATGCATGCAGAATATAGATAACAATGCGTTTAAGTTTATACACTAATACATCAGATGTTAGTGTTCAGATTATGCAAATAGGTACAGTTCAAACTGTCAGTCACAACGTAGGAGTATCCTAAAGGAAACCCTTTAATGCTTTATCCCTTTATGACCCCTGGAACTCATTGGGGATCATAATTCAAAAAATTAATATAACTTTGTATTAAATAAGACATTTACCAAGCTAGCCATTGTGACCATAAACTCAACAGAAGTAAGCAAGAAGTCAGTGGTCATTTTCTCGTAGAGTTCTTTCAGAAGGCGCTGACCAAAGACTGCAGGTTTGGAACAGATACATCTACATTGGTTACATTTTTCAAACATGCCAGCTCTTGCCACGCTTATATGCGTGTACCCACGCTGCTGTCATTCCTGGTATAAATGCTGGTGAGTCTCAGTTACACGCAAAGCTACTGGTGTGTCTCATCAGTATGTGATACATCAGGATACGTAATGAGGCAACTTATCAAAATAAAACATGTACGGCTACAGTTGTGAGGGCCAATATTTTAAACTATGCTATGATCTTTTCCTAATGCAACAGGAGGCTTTTAGTACCCAAGCCTAACCAGCAAAAGACAGCAAAGTGAAAAATTAGTTACAAAGAAACAAATCAGCCAGGCGGCAAAAAACACACATGTCATAAAGGCATCCTGTGGCTGAGAGTTTAGGACTTTTACAACAAAAATAAGCAGCTGGAACTTTGCATAAAGGGTTCCCTTTAAGTCATTTTGTGTAGTATGACAGCATGTTTTTAAACTATGCACTTTTGAAGGGAAATGACAAATTGACAGAAAATGCGAAATGTCCCCAAAGTAGGGTGCTCTTTGTTCCGGTTGCATGATATCTTATAGAAGGGATGCATTTGACTGAAGCAAATGAAACAGGTGCTCTCATAGTCATCTTGTTTGCATCCCAGGAAATAAGCACATTCTTTTTTGAAAAAGTTATTCTTGCACTTTGGCACTTTAGAGTCATGGTATATCAAGAAAGTAAATCATCGTCATCAGCTTATTGTACATGTCACTGACTTGCAGTATTATTTGCATCATCAGTATGCACGCCCCCTGTTTCATATTCTGCCATTAGGTGTTGTGTTGCAAATGCATAACAGTGTATTTCAAGGTCTCACTCCATAATTTATGACCCCCACCCTCCAGCACTGACTCAGCAGGTGTCTCAATATGTTGAATGTATAACTTGGCCTACTGTGAATAAACACAGGGAAATGAACTGTGTGCCTTTCACTGTTTTCATTTCATTTGTTTCACACTGTTCTCAGGCACACCATTATCAAACAGCCTTCACCCTCTTTGAATACATCTGACAAACCAACATACCTTCAGATGGGACACAAGGAGATGGTATTTCACAATGTGTATGTGTGGAGAAAATGTGTGCATTGAACTTTGAGAAAAATATAGTAAAACACAATTTACTTGTTTTTAAATATATGTTTTTGTACATATGCATATTTAGATTGTAAAAATACATTCAGAAATGTATCATAATTTCACAAATATTTGTCTGTTATGTGAGAGAATGATCTGTTAAATTCAAATGTAATACTATGGAAAAATATATAAAATAATCAAAAATTAATGAGAGTAATCAATAATTAAAGGAGTATTTGAATTATAATTTTGCTGAAAATTTCATGTCATCTCTGATTCAATAATTCAGTGAAAATATAATTAATAGGAATAACAAAAAAAAAAACATAAAACATTGCACGGCCACGCTGTGCTAATTATATATTTTAAAAAATAAATGTAGAGGTAGGAATTGCAATTAATATAAATATCAAAGTATTCCCAACATTCCTGAACAGAAATAGGCCTCTGCACCTGGGGTGAGGGTGTGGCCATGAAAACAATGTGACATGCCATTGGATGTCATTGACCTTGTTTATAGGTAATTTTATTGTTTGATCACATTAAAATGTTCCTAATTTAATGTCTAAACGCAGAAAGGCAGAATCCCATGTAAAATTAGCGCAACAAACTCTATTTTCATTACTGAAAATAACTGTATTTTCCTGAGGAAGTTATTTTCTGTTATTTTACGGTAGTATTTTTGCGCCCCAGCTGCTGGAATATTACCGTTTTTATAAGATTTTTTTTTTTTAACAGTGTAGATATGGTATTCGTGACTCAGAGTTTCCATATTTTAGGATTTTAACAAATACTGCCAGTTTATTAGCCAACTGTTCTTCTTATGTTTTCCCTACTGGCAGGCTCACTAGCCAAATTGCTATCGTGGCAGTCTTGTCACATCATTAGACGGACACCACCTCTGTCATCTTGGACGGCAGTAGTAGTCCAAGTTCTGTTCTTCAGCTTAAGGCTACTCTAACCAGGACCTAAAACAGGTGGAGAGTTAACATATGCAAGTAAATGCAAGTGCTGTAAAAACATAGTGAAAAAGCTAGGTAAAGAAGAATTTCTACAACTTGTGTTTTCTTCCCTTGAAAAATGTTACAGATGTTGTGAAAAGGAGTTTCTGTTTAAAAAGTGCTTAATTCTTTAATTATTTGTAACCTTTCCTGCCTGGCAGCTTCAGCAAGCAGAATCATGATCTGAATGTCCTGTTGTGTCCCAGCACATTTGCTTTGCCAAGACGAGCTCTATAAACTCTCTATAGGTTCCCCTTGGTTGACAATTTCTTTTTATGTTATTGTATTATTTTTTCATCATTCACATTAATATATGTATTGTGTAACAGTGCCAGAGCTGACAGGCAAGAGCTGTGTGTTTGTCATGAAACATACTGTTAAATATCCCAATTTTTTGATCTTTGGGCTGAAGGAAGAACAACACTCGGTGTATAAACGCTCAATCAACAATCTCTTTATTCCATACAATTCTCATTATTCCATACAACACTTTGAGCATTAACGTCTAGATGGGAGATGTGGACAGGAGGGTGTCCGCCAGATCTCGAAGTGTCTGACCGTTCCTCACATTCTTATAGCGTCAGCCCCCCTCCAAAGTCATAAAACCTAAACATTCACATTCTTTCTCTCTCAGTGAGCCTAAGTTATGACCTTGGCTTCCTGTGCAGTATGTTCTGTTCTTTTCTAATCAGACAAATAAGCCGATGACTCTCTGAAAACAGTATTTCTTATATCTCAGCAGTATAATGCATCATAAAACAATGTAATTCATTCACAATAAATCAGCAGTCTAATGTAATACAAATTAGTTTAATAAATGTAATAGTTATCACCTTCTTCTAAGTCAGGAGAATAATGCAACCTAAAACTACATAATGATTTCACAATCTTTAATTAAAGGTATAACGTGGCATGAGACAGTATAGTAATCTCACAATACTTCATAATGATTCTGAGAAGCTACAACATTATCCCCCATGAGCCAGAGGCAGACAGAAAAAGGCCCAGGAGACCTGGGTTGTCTGCAGGCCTCCAAGAGTACTGAACACCCAAGGCCACATGTCCCAACAACAACCATGTGTCCACCACAGCAGAAGGACGAGGGATCCCCCAGACGGAGCCCCCTCAGCCAATGGGTTAGAGTCAATGGGCAGTCAACTCCATTAAGGCCATCCAAGCATGAGGCAAAGACAGGACTACAGTTCCCCAAGCACCCGAGAACAGCCAGACACCTGCCCGACACCTGGCAGAGACTGTTTACCAGTATGTTAACCTTTTTACTTGTTTGTGTTTATTTTACCTTGCTTACATGCTCTCATACCTCTAATTAGTACCTTGGAATTTCCCAGTACTCTGCACCAGTCCCAACTGCAACTTTAGGCCTACATCTATGGTTATTCCACCTGATATTGTCTTTCAAGAAACAGGGTCAAATCTAACTGAAGATTAGATTTCCTGCTAATGAATCACTATCGATGCAGAATGCCCACTGATGTAGGATGCCCCCTTGTTTTTACTAGCTACTTTATGTTAAGGTGAACCAAAAAGACTGACACCACAGTGTTCCTCTAGCTAATTGAGAATGCTGCGTGCAACATGCATTTGGGACAAAATATTGAAGTATGAGAATGCTATTATCTTTATATGCCATTCATTTGAAATGTATTTGCAGACATGGTTTACAAGGCCTAGAGTAAGTGCACGAGTGCAGGCTCGACCCTGCCAGTCGGGTTGCAGCATTACAAAAAGGCTCAAACAATTAAAGTAAGAAGCTTGATGATGAGTTTCATAGACTTGTTAAATTTGCCTGTATACATGGAGCAGAGTAAATACAAAGGAGGTGGCGCCGTTACATTAGATGAGTGAGCACTGATTTAAAGTGAAGCATCTCATCAACACTGAACATTTTTTGAATGACATTAAAATAGTTCACATCTTAAATTCTCTGAGACAAGACAAAGTAAAAAACAACAACTTTTCTTTCAGGCAGTCTGTGCATGATCTCCATTCTGAAATTAGGCTGTTTTTCTTCCTAGAAGAATAAAAATAAGTGCTTTAAATCACAAATGATGCCTAATGACTTGGAGATCATTAAATTTTGATCTTTATAGCTGTATTATTTAATGCAAGGAGCATGCTCACCTTCAGTACATCACGCGCCTTTGATGTCTTGCCTTTCTTGTATCCCGAGGGAAGAAAGATGTTTGTTTGTTATTTTTATAAGAATGCACGGCAGTAAAAATTAATTGTATCATAATCCTGGCAGCTTTGACCACTTAAGAACCCGTTAGAGGGACATTGCACTTGGATGGGACTCACAAGATCTGTTAATGCATTGTTTTGTTTTCCAGTCAAAATGCAGCAACTAATGTACATTTAATCAGCCAAACATTAATTCCTCAACAACTACTAGATTGATTGTCAGGAAAGAGGGGAAATATTGCATGACCTGTCTCCACTATTTAACTTGAAAAGCAAGCGATGTGCGATGATAACAGATGAAATTAATGCTCTGTTGTACATAAATTGATTCATGGCTGCTATTGTTAATCATTAGAATAAAAGGAGACCGCCGTAGGCATTAAGTAAGATGTGCAGTGAAATGCTACTAATGAAACTGAAATAAGTTATTTCTGCAGTTGGCCTTGTTGCATATGTGCTGGTAAGAGTTTACCTTTGTATTTAGGGAGGAGAGTATTCAAATGAATAACTCAACCTATCCTATAAATGTTGGCATTTGGCGATTTACTGCAAACTGTGCAATGATTTAACACTGACAAAAAGCATGTTTCAGTGGGACATGGCTCAGTCACAGTGTGACTGTGCCTGGCTTCAGGACTTTTCAGGCAGACAAGGAGATGAATCTGAGCAGCAAGAAGAAATATGGAGGGGTTGCCCTAGTTGGGAGTGAAAAGTTGTGTTACTCTGGACATGTTGTGCAACGTTAGAATGTGTCCATATTACTTTCCAAGGGAAGTTGTCTTTGGTGTTGCTGTTATAATCCAGTTTGGATCAAAACACTCTTTGGATTCCTCCATCAGCAGACACAGAGAAAACCTCCTGGACATGCAACTGAACACTCAGCTCTGCTGCCACAAAGACCAATACAGGACATCTTTACCACCTCATTTAGGTTTTCATTCATTGACTCATGTTTTTAAATATTTCTGGCTGACCTGACACAGTCATTTTCCAACTATTGGGATAAATAGAGAACCTCTTCTTTTTCTGAACACATTTGACCCTGCGAGTATTCATTCACTTGAAATGGTACTGAAAGATGAGTTTGTTGTGAGTGCAGTATTAAGGGTTTGAGTCCATCCTGTTGGATGGATAATAGTTACTTGATGAAGATGCACACAAGACAAACTCAAATTTTAAAATATACGTATTAATGGGAATCTTGTTAAATTAATGTATACAAGTATGTACAGTATACAGTATAAAGTGATATCACCAACTATAATTTCATTTCTATAATTAGATTTTTTCATTTTAATAATTTTTTGTAATGCTCTAAATGTGTGCTTTTGTTCAGTATTCAACCAACTGCATAAACCAATAAGTATGAGTTTGGGAGTAAAGTGTGCTCCAGGTATACACAACACAATATGCATGAACTAAATAAATAAAAGCACAAAGGGAGCTTTTGATTGACTGGTCCAGTGTTGTAGTTTCAGTATTACTTTGGGGAGTATGGCAAGTCCAAGCAAGACGAAACCACATTCATGAAAACTGCCAGTAGCGGTTTTTGATACAGGCGACACGGGCGGTTGCCCGGGGCGGCATCGTGGTGGGGGGCGGCATCACGGGCATCGGCAAAAAAAGTAAAAATAAAAATAAAAATTGCTCATACGTCATTCCAGCGCATATCGGGAATAGCATAGGCACCGATCGGTTTTCTATCGGCCATTTGCTGGGAGCAAGGGCGCCCTCCATTTGCGAGGTGCGCCTGCTGCTTGCGGTACAGGGAGGAGAGGGTGGGGCTGCGGGGGATTCTCTGACCGGATGGAGCAGCATCTAATAACCAAGTCGCAAAATAAAACAAAATAAAAACAAACCAACAAACACGAAAACACCAGACATCATGATGCAGACTTATAATTTGCACCGATGTTTTTTCAAAATTCTGTACACGAAAAGTGAGCGCGAGAGCCCTCGGTGCACCTGCGCGCTGCTGAAGTCAAAGTAAACTTTATTGTCATCTCCGCTACAGACAGTCCAGTATATAGAGAGACGAGACAACGAGGCTCCAGTTACAGCAGTGCAAGTAAACAAACAACAAATATAAGAAGAGTAAGAAAATAAATATACACTTTAGGACTCGGGGTAAAGGGATCAAT
>NW_005187592.1:937751-950796 GCF_000239375.1 Pundamilia nyererei
ACCCCGGGCTTCTGACAAAACAACCCGGGCTTAAGCCCAGTAAGCCACCCCCACGCTCCGCCCCTGAATATGACATAGATGTCATATGTCATATGTCAGCATGAAGAAAAGAGTTACAGGCTACAAAATGGCTTGTAAAAGGTCAGGAACTGTGAACAGGCTAACGTAGCATAATCATCAATTAATGTGCCCCTGTGAGTTTTTGGAACTGCATGTGTAGACGGGGATATGCTGAAACTTTGTGGGATACTATCCTTAAATATTTAAATAATTTTGTTTGGGAAAAAGTTGATATTACACATTGTAGCATTGTTTGTCGTTCGACTACTCGTTTGTCTTTCCTTCAGGACAGAACAAATACAAACACATTGTCTTTGTAATTGCTAAGTGAGCATCTAACACAGATTATTTGCAACAGGGTTCTTGTTGTGAGCCTTACTGTTTTTCTTTTTCATGTGCCTCTTAAATTTCCTTCTCATGTTATTTGCATTCAATTATTCTTTGTCCTTGTTTCAAGAAGGTGTTTGGTCTGAAGCCAGCCGGGGACCTTGTGTCTGCATGGGTTCTCTCTGGGTACTCTGGCATCCTGACAAAATTGGGTATTTTAGTTCAGAATGATTGATAATGTTACTATATCATGCATACAAATACATACATGTATGAATTTATCACATTTTTGTATAAAATGGTGAATGTTGTTGTCCCTTTAAATAAACCATAGCTAGTGCAGAAGTTTAATCACAGGACAGCAAAAGAACAACGTATTTTAAGTGAAAGGTCACCCAGAACGTGCTTTAAGTTCTGTGTTAAGAAATTCTATTTTTCATAGACTTTGCCGCTTCAGTGGTGGCACTTCATTTCTCAGAATCAGCACTGTGCATGCAGAGATAGAGACTACATTCTAGCCCGTGTTTCCATTATGAAAACAGACTGTGAGCTGGAAGTAGAACAGGACAAGAGGGAAAACTCTCGGACCAACACTGCCAGGTTCCAGCTAGCTGATTTATCCCTTCTCCTGAAGGGAGAAATCAAACGGGACTGGAGTGTGTTTGTGTCAGTAGGGGGCAGGGACAGAGAGTGTGTATGAACGTGAATGTCATCAAGACATGGTTGATGATGCTGCCTGTATCACAGGCTCCCAGACCGGGATCCTGGATTTTCTGAATTTGTTTGGGTGTTTACAAGTGTATGTGGAGTGTGTGGTAGGTGTAACCACAGCTTTTACTAAATAATCCGGTCCTCAGACTCCAAACCTTTCAGGCTCCTTATTTTCTCTCTCCCCCATAGTTTTTCCTCTCTCCTTGCCATCCATTTTGCAGGCATTCCTGCTCTAAGGCTGCACACCTGCAGCTGCTTCCCATTTTTGTTTATTTCCACTTTCCAAACGTCTCAAATACCAATTTAGTTGTACATTGTATTTACTGTAGCGTTGTGCTTTTTACAACCGTTTTAAAAGAGGGTTGAAGCAGGCACTGTTTAAATCACCTCTTGCACTTTAGTGAGTAAGTACATGCAAAATGTCCAACCTTTTCAGCTAATTACCATTACCATTGCCTGAGGTGGAACTCCTCACCCTGGTAATTATCGAAATAGAGAGAAGCTTTTTGCACATGGGCATGGTTTGCCTTCTGACACTTTTAAAATTTGTGAAAGGAGCTATTTAAAAATCATCTAGTTAAGCATGTAGTTAAGCCTAACCTGCAACAGCAATTCAACATCAAAATGCATAATAATACCAGCGTTCAAATGCTTTATTTATACTTATAGTGCATCATAATGTAAGGAACCAGGCTTGGTATGGCTCAGTTCTGACAGAAAGACTAGTTCATTCATATCTTTTTTAATTTCCCACAATCTTTCACCATTTTTTTCTGCCCTACTCTGTTGTTGCAACTCGAAAATTTGTCCTCAGTCACATGAAGTGACCCAAGTGGCAAAGACCTGTGAGTATTAAATCAATTGCTAGAGGCTGCTTAGTGGCTGCTTGGGGAGCACCAGTTGCTAGGGAAAATGTGCATCCCCTGACCAGTTAGTGAACTGGTTGCTGGCTGATACTAGGTGAGACTGGTCACAAAGACGTATATGATGCTGCACTAAAGAGGAAGGGTTTCAGTGCACCACCTTCATTTCAGCTGATTTCTCCCAGCAACCACTTGGCAACCATTCACAGCACACACATTTTCCACCAGCGACCAGATTTGTCACCAACCGGTCTCTAGGCTAGATGCCCGACATCATAGACCAGTGATGTCTATGATGTGAAATCCAGTGTCTGTTTCGGTTTTTTCCAGTAAAATCAAAGAAGGCGCTCTTTATATCTCACCCACTAACAGGTGTTGTGAGGATAATCAGTGTGACTGACTTCACCTGTCAGTGGTCATAATGTTAGGCCTGTTCAGTGTGTATTTATATCAGCAGGCTCCTGATAGTGTCACCTTCCAGCAATTTTTGGCTTCAATGGTCCCTCAGCTTGCACCTCTTAGGTTTTGCCTTACAACTCTTTCCGGCACTATTGGCTGCCACTCCTCCAACAGAACAAATAATTTTATTAGTTCTGTTACTTAATTTATTGTCTGTTTGTCTATTTGACAGTGGTTGTTATACCCTGTTATTGTAACCGTGCCTTCCCCAAATGGAAACCTTTAGTCTGCTTACTGTAATTGCACTCTTTCCTGTCTCTGCGGGATTTCTCCTCATAGTTTTGATCTGCAAGATTTTTATTGATTTTCCAACTCCCTCCGAGGGACATGTTCTTGATCTTATCTGTTGCTCTGGTGTTCTTCTTCAGAACTGTGTAGAATCTGACCTTTCAATATGTGACCATAAGCTGCTATCTTTTAATGTCACTTTAATATCATCTGCATCAAACTATTTTTGCTCTGTTGCATATTGCGACATTAAGGACAGTGCTGTATCTGCCTTCTTCAGTGGAGTTGACAGTCTGCCTAGAAGAGACAATTTATCTACTCCTGATGAACTGTGTCAGTACAACAATGGACTACAGAGTTTTCTGCACTTGCTCTTTGGAAAGCTTGGACTGTCTCTTTTATTCACTCTGCTCCCTGGTTCACCCAAAATTACGCTAAGTTAAAGGTAAAGTCTGCCGCTTGAAACGCCTCTGCACAAAGACTTAGTCTTGCTGATCCTGAGGACATATTTCAAGAAGTCATGTGCTGCTTCAAGCAGGTTCTGTTTGCAACTAAATCTGAATATTATGCAACACTAATCAGGTGTGGTGAAGGAAAAATACTACAGCTCTTTTGTCTACTGCAAACAACAGCCTTAGATCATGTGACAGTTTTCCATTGCACTGAGCAGTGTAACACTTTTCTGGCACTTTAAGATTATTATTCATCCTCAGCTGGCTCAACTCCACATATAGCACAATGTATGATTCCCCTCTTTTTTCCTTTTTAGTTTCATACTCCTGACTGCTGATGAAATTTTGATTTGCTTAGAAATCTAAACCTTCTGCTGCACCTGTCACCTTGATAAAATCATACTATTGTAAATAGTTTTTGTATAGCTACATTTTTATTTTACACTTCATTGCTGAGTTTGTCATTCTATAGCTTATCTCCTTCTTTTTGTGTGCTTTTAAGCGGTTGCCAGGCCATGTGGCATTTTTTTTATGTTATTGAGGATGTTTATGCTAGAGTCTCTCTATCCATGGTTTTAATTAATATAACTGACCACTCAGTGAATATGTGGCCACTGTCCACGATGTTTAGAGTGACGATGTATTTGTCTATGATTTGTGATATTTTTGTATTTGTGTCAAACTTGCAAGTTTCTGATTGTCACACAAATTTTAATATTAGACAAATATAACCCATGTAAGCACCGTATGCAGTGTTTAAATGATGACTTCATTTATTAACTGAAAAAAGTTCTCCGAACCTATTTGGTCCTTTGTGAAAAAATAACTTCCCCCTAAATCTAACAACTGGTTTTGCCAACCTGGCCAGTAAGAATGGTAAATGGTAAATGGCCTGTATTTATATAGCGCTTTACTAGTCCCTAAGGACCCCAAAGCGCTTTACATATCCAGTCATCCACCCATTCACACACACATTCACACACTGGTGATGGCAGCTACATTGTAGCCACAGCCACCCTGGGGCGCACTGACAGAACTGCAATCAGGTGAATGTGATAACTGGCAATAAATCTTTCACGTCCCTGTGGAGGAATCTTGGCCCATTCTTCCTTGCAGAATTGTTTAAATTCTAAATTGTGGCTTTTTAAGCACAAAGGTCATGCCAAATTATCTCAAGCTGTTTTACATCTGGACTTAGACTAGGCCATCCCAAAACCTTCATTTGTTTCAGAGGTGGACTTGCTGGTTTGATTCACTGTCCTGCTGCTCAAGTGCTCTTGAGCTTTGGAGCAAGAACAGATGGATGGACGTTCTAAGTCAAGAATCTCTGGTAGAGAGCAGAATTCAAGGTACCATCCAATATGGCAAGTGGTCCATATCCACATCACACCTCCATCACCATGTTTGACTGTCACGTTTGATACATGAGACAGAACAGAAATCAGACCATCCAAAAATTCCAACTTTTTATCTTGTCAGATCAAAAAATATTTTCCTAATAGTTTCTGGGATCATTAATATTTTTTTTGGTAAATGTGAGATGAGCCTTTTTTTCCATGGATGCTAATTTTATCTAGTCATTTTCTTATTGTTGAACTATGAGCACTGTTAATTTAGTGTTTTTCATTTTAAAAGTCTTAAAGTGTAGATACATTCATTGTAATTTAAAAAATTAGGATATATATACATACACAAGTCTGCTTGGGTTGAAACAAAGGTGTTTTAGCCTGCATTCTGTTTTTATTCTTCAGTGGTTTCCAATATTACAAGCTGCTCTTCCCTTACATAGTCAGCGTCTATGCTGCCAGTAATCCTCTCAGTTTGTGAATGGTCATATGCTGCCAGGTAGATGGGAAAGTGTTCAGGATAGGTGATGAGGAGAAGACAACACTGGTGTCTTGAACTTTTTCATACTGCAGGGGCCTAATTTAAAGACAACCTGAGCAGCAGCTGTCAAGATAAGGTTTAATTCTCAGAGTTTGCTGGACAGACATCAGCTGACTGCTAAAGCTGCACAAAAAAAAGTTTTCAGGACACTGCATATAATAAGTTTACACAAGACAATGTGAAAAAGACAAAAAAAATCAGCAATATTTTCGTCTGCATCAGCAGCTTTAGCTTAAAAATACTGACGACTGCCTCCATACTAGGTGGAACTATTTTTAACACAGTGCTAACATCAACCATAAGGGGCAAATTAGTGTCAGTTGCTAATGATAGCATGAAGATATGGTGCTGGGCCAGTGTGTGTGTGTCTGTGTGTGTGTGTTCTCATATAGTGGGGGGCCAGTGACAGACATTAATCAATAACACATTAATAGTAGAGCATTGTGCTGCAGCTGTGCACACCATTCATCACTGTGACTTCTCTTTTCTCCTGTGTGTAGTCTTATCTCCCCCGCAGACTGGCTGAGGAGACTGAAAACCTTCAAAGAAAAATGCGTGCGACTGTGTAAGGGTGTGTGAGGCGAGAGTGTGTGTTCGAGTGAGGTGCGCCTGCAGCGACAGAAGAAGCCGACAAGCAGGTAGATAGAGTTAATTCCTCTGAGGGTTTGAATTGATGCTGACTGCAGGAAATGAAATGTGTGTGAAACTCATACTCTGCTGAGGAGCTGGCTTGTGGCCGTCAGGCAGACAGGTGCACGCGGACACAGCCACACACACACTGCAAATCCAGCAGTGATATAACCCAGCTGCCTTGCTAAAGTGCACACACATACACAGACCTCACACATAAAGATATCTTCAAACTTGTGCTCCTGTTCTTCCCATCTCACTAAGGGCACAGTGAGATGAAACATTCTCCCAAAAAGCTTTCATCAAGTGTGTGTGTGTGTGTGTGTGTGTGTGTGTGTGTGTGTGTGTGTGTGTGTGTGTGTGTGTGTGTGTGTGGACTCTATTAAAAACCCCAAAAGGTCCTTCCTGACACACTGTTAGTGGAGTGTGTTTGTGATCTCTGGAGAATCCTCCGTTTCCCAGTCAGCTCTGGTTGGAAGGGCCACACTCACACCTCTACTGTTGATACCACCATCTTTTTACTTGCACTTTCATTCCATGGAAGTTAAAGGAAACCGTGTTAATGTGATGGGTGAATTCAACCATGCTGGTGACCTACAGTATGTATTGCAAGTATAGCATGTGTAGTATCATTAACTTCTCAACATCCACTAAATGATTGCTTGTAGGGCTGGGGTTGGTTTTTGTTTAAGACACATGCAAGAAGAAAAAGAAGACATTATGATTGTGACACTAAGCCTTTGACAGCCAGCTGCAAATTCGTGTTATTTTACTGAGAATAGTGAGAAATGACAGGCAGAGATGAATATGAAGCTAGAGTGACAGCTTCATATTCATAAAATATAATCGTCTGACATTTAATCTTGTTGTCAGTTGACAAATGTATGTAAATTTGCTGTTGCGGTTACACAGCTTTTCAAACAGGAGCTCTGATGCATGAACACATACCGTCCAATCATTCTCCTCCACTCATCCTTCTCAGGGTCACGGGGGCAGAGCCTATCCCAGCTGTCATGATTGCCCCTTAGACAGGTTGTTAATCTGACACAGGGACAACTTAGAGACAGACAACCACTGACAATTTAGAAGCAATAATTAACCTAACGTAACTAACTGCATGTCTTTGGACTGTGGGAGGACTCAGGGAAGACATGCAAACTCCACACAGACAGGCTCAGATGGTGGAGTTGAATTCAGGGCCTTGTAGCTGTGAGGTACCAGTGGACCACCACAGCGCCTCACGTGGCATACATCTGGTTATTTTTGGTAAAACTTAGGCCATGCGTTCCAGTGAATCACAATACCTTCACTGTGTTTTTCAGCTGATGTTGAATCCTATCTTCAGTAAGTTTCACAGTTATATTTTGGTCCTTATAAAAAAGACTGAGGCACATAAACCCATTTTACTACACAGCTAAAATAACAAACCTTACCACATGTATATGAACCTAATCCAATACTGTATATTGATCAGAGCTGCCTCTGTGACAGTTGATCAACGTTTAATTTTAAATATTTAAGGAGCTACATTTTTTTTAAGCCCAGTAAGAGGCAGTAAAGAAAGATTTTATAATGTCTTACAGTGATGCAATTATGTTTGCCATTCAGGAGTCACAGGGATTATGGATGGGATTGCAGTTTTAAATAAACATTGGGTCCAGATGAGTTTGTAGCAGACTTCAGGGCTGGAAGCTGGAGCTACAGTGACTGCAGTAGCTCACCTGAAAGCGAGCATTGTCATTTAAATTGGCTGGCTTACTAGAAGAGAGTTTGATTGATGGCTTGTATGTGTGGCAGCCCCTGGTGATATTCTAGAGACAATGACATCTGTACACATATATGTGAAGCGGCCCAAGGAACAACGACTGGAGCAAGATGATCACAAAAAGTCTTCAAAATAAGATGATAGTAAATACTAAAAAAATGTAGCAAGG
Source organism: Pundamilia nyererei (assembly GCF_000239375.1). NCBI lineage: Eukaryota > Metazoa > Chordata > Actinopteri > Cichliformes > Cichlidae > Pundamilia > Pundamilia nyererei. The sequence goes on from NW_005187592.1 coordinate 945,303, forward strand.
TTAAGGTTAAAATACTTAAATAAATACTTAATTAACTGGAGATAAAGTATTGGAATTTCAGGAGCGGGACCACATCTCCAAACACGTTCTACAAGCTGTTCCTTCTCGTTTATGTGCCCCACGCTCCTTCCCCTTTTCAATTCTTTAACTTCTTCACTTCAGTTTAGTGCATGGGCATCTGCCAGGGACGGGAGCCGCCGGCAGTCCCCTTCGAGGCCTTCCCCAAACCGCAGCTCAATTCATATCCAAGCATCACCTTTATCCACTAAAACGCTGTCAAACCTCAAATGAGGACGTGGGCCCAGCGAGTGAATCTATGAAATAAAATGCTTGTGGGAAGGATAAAGGTACTATACAATAAAACATGCTAATAAAAAAGTGCGGAAAACAAGCAGAGTACCACAAACTGTAGTTTTTGCAGTGTAGCCTCAGCACAGCAGCTGGTCCAGTATTCCAGTGACTTTAACCAAAAAAGAGACTGGGTGGCCTTAAAACATTGTGCTAATGGCCGATCAAGCTGCTACGAATCATCAAAGCAAACAGTAGAGTTCCTGCTGTGATGAGGCTCTAGCCTCTGCCCAGTAACCACAGTCAGGTGTAGAAACTGGTGGGGGGGTTTTTTTGTTGTTGTTGTTTTCTCAACCAGTAGTGTCCTCTGGGCTTTTTAGCAGCATGCAAGCAGGGTAGCTCCTGACCTGAAGTCTTCTATCCGGGGTCCTGTGCAGGCCTTAAAAACAGTTCCTACCTTCTGCTCCACTGTCTGGTCACTGATTGGCTCCGCAGGGTCTTTACCTCATTATACATTCAGGTTAATCAGTCCAGCAGAGAGTACAGTGGGAGAACAACAAAGCAGTTACACGCAGTTATTAAAAAAGCAAAACAAAACACTACAAGCAATAAATAAACATGTGAAACAAACACAGAACAAGTCGTGTGACATCTGCTCACTCTGGGTATTTTATTGGTTAGGTGCAACCAGTGTGCAAGGCTGTGCTAAAATGGCTAATGACAGGTGGTAGCTGAAAAGGCACGAAAGGAGAGCGATGAGGTCAATAAATGCAACAGAGGCTCCTGGATGTGCTCCACTGACAACGTCCTAAACTGTCAGTGGAAAATCCCTTTGTTCTCTTTCTTGCTGAGTTAGATGAGAAGACAAATAACACTAAGTGATGTATAAAGCCAGAGTGAGATTTCATTAGGTTAGCTGAGCATGATGACTGTGATCCGGAAAAACAGCCAGCTCTCTCTAGAGGGATCAGACACCAACTATCAGCTCTTCCAAAGCAAACTAAATAACACATGGCTGAGGCTGTAACCAAACATTTGACTTTTTTTTTTGCTTTTTTCTCATAACTTGATATTTATTTTGAAATTATGGTCTTTTAATACAAAAACATAAAACTTTTTTTTCCTTCCTTCCCCTAAGCAGGAGTATGTCACAGCTTGATGGCTCCTCATGTTCTGTGTGTCAGAAAAAGCAAGCCAGTCCATAACTGACAAATAGCGATGTAAGACAGCGGCCTGTGAAATGACCTGTGGGTTCATAAGCGCCCCAGGAGGTCTGAGTAAACTCGATTTCACATGTGAGAGGGGGGTAAACAGCGTTCATGTACCTCACAGCTTACACTTGACCCCAGGATTTTACACAGCATCAGTGCTCAAGTTAAATTAACTGGGAAACACACTGACCGAAATGAGAAATGAAACAGCAATATGAAAACATTTTTTTTCACATTTCCAGTTGAATGAAAAATGAACAGAGATGTCAAAGTTTAAGGCCGGACAGGTTCGCTCTTGAATTCTGATAGAACCAACAAAAGAACATAGTGTACTTTTAGTGACATCACGACACAGCCTTCCCTAAAAATACTAATATTCAGAAAAATGATTCAAACACAGCTGCTTGCAGCACACTGACACTAGGATCAGTAATAACTGTTACTGCTAGCCACATGTCAGAGGAGGGAAGATACAGACCAGGCAGTAGATCTTCCTGCAGGTGAACTACGTTAAAATGCTATTTATCACAAGCTTTTAATCTGTCAGCACCTCACTGGAAAAGTAGTGGTTGAATTCTAACACAGACCATTGTTGTGATTCAAGAGGCCATAAATCTCCCTTTAACTAAATCATATGGGATGTGTCCAAAAAGTTCCAGGAACTGGCCAAAGGATTTAATTTTACCTGATTTAATTTTGCTCAATTTACCCTTCAAGATCATCGTGCACCTCGGGACAACTTACAGCACGGCTGCTGTATGTAGATCCTCAACATGTTACTCAAACCTATGCAGAGTGCAAATAGTTTCAAATTAAACTACATTTCATGTGGAGGATCAGTTACAAGAGCTGGGTCTTCAGGTATGAACGAATGGTTTTCCAAGAATTTTCAGCTGAATTTCCACTCCAAAGTTTCTTTGGAGTCCAAAGTTAAAAAATAGTGTTGTTTCTCTAAGGATGTTCATGTCTTGTTCTAGCCTAGTTACACTAATGGTCCGGATGTCTGTATGAGGATGTGGTGTGATTGGGGGGGGGGTATTTACTCTTGGATTAGATTCGCCTCATCGTGAGTTCCTCGCTCATGCTCAAGTGGAATGATGAGCTCTGTTTTTCATCATTTTAGCAGCTGCACTGGAAGCCCTTTGGGCCTTTATGAGGAGATAATCTTGGAGGGAAATCAATAAAACTCAAATCAGGAATTCACAAAAAGTTGATTCTGTTCATCTGGACGTAGCGTTTTGTGGGAGAAACGTTTCATCACTCATCCAAGTGACTTCTTCAGTCTCAGCTGACTGCAGGTTTCCCCAATCTTATAAACAGTACATTTGCACAATGACTGAAACCAGCCCACTGAAGGAACAATGGGCTGGGAGGTCAGTTCTTTGATCCTTAATACGGAAATTGTTATGGCCATTGATCAACAACCACTGATCAATCACCATGAGTACCATCCACAGAGTGTTGTGGAATGGCTGCAATCACAGCATTGTAAGATGGTGACAGATGTACCCTTAGGCCCCCTCCTCAATTCAGAGACGGTCTTTTGCTTTTCATATAAATGGCCTCCTTGAAGCCTCTCTCCTGAAGTCAAGCATGCCAGTAGGTGGCAGTGGTGGCTCAGACAAATGAGTGATTGGCAAAGTAATCCCTTACAAAAGTAACGCAGGCCAGTTATTGTAATGGAAGCTGTCAGTAATGCAGAACTGCTGTTTTGCTGTGTTTTGATTGATTGATTGATTGATTGATTGATTGATTGATTGATTGAGCATACTTTATGCATCCCGAGGGAAATTGGGTTAAGGCTGCCAGCCATGCCAGCGCCATCTTACCCATCTGACCATACATACATTACACAAACATCACAAAAAACACCTCAGCGCATACAAAAAGCACATGACTATCAACACACCATAGAAACACAAGACAAGCAACAGGGCGGGTAAAGGGTAACAGAGAGCCGGTGTAGACAGCGCATCCGGTCCTGCAGCATGTCTGCGCTGGTCCAGTCGACCTCCATCTTCCCCAGGAGGGGACAAGCATCGAAGGCGTTTGGAAAGGGAGGGGGGATGAGTGTGTATCAGTGTATGTGTATGTGTGTGTGTGTCCACAGTTCAGCTGAGACAGTGTCCTTCGCCCTGACAGGCTAAGTAAACAGTCTTCCAGCCAACCTTGGCCTGTGGCCTTGCATAGGGGAGGAACAGTCTAAGCACAGTCTGTTATCAGGGTGTTTTTGTTCAGCTCCAGCCTTGAGATCACAGCTAGCGCCGAAGTAGTATCCGCATGAAGTGATGGTGGTTTTTTCTTTAGTGCGAACAACTCGTATAAATTTCAAAGCTGTTCTAACAGTCTGACACTGGTCTCTTAATCTCCCGTGAGCTTCTCCATGATGTTATCAAACTTACGCAGCACAAGAATGACAACATCATTCTTGTGCTCAAAGAGCAGATTCTGAGAACTCACGACCGCAGCGAGCTTCTCCAAGATGTAATCCAATTTGGGCCCAGAGGTCTTATTCTGAGTATTCACGGCAGCCGTAAGCTTCTCCAAGATCTTATCCGTGCTGACTCAATGAGCTAATTTTGAGAACTCACCCTCGTCCCATCGTTACAATCCCAGCGGGCAGCCTTGTGGGGGTTTGAACAGCCGGTTCCGCTTTCTTAATTCTTCGATAAGCCAGGGCCAAGCCAGCTCCGATCAGCAAGAACCCTGTTACCATAGTTCCGAATAGGTACGTATCTTCAGCGTCTTCGATCGACAGTCCCGCCAGGTACACGACCCTCCAGTTATGCCACCCGTCCATCGTGTATCCGGCAGGGAAAGTACCTCCAGGACACTCAGGCTCACCCGAGCCCAGACTTCTCATTAAGACAGGGGTGTCAATTGCATTCAGGGACCAGTTGATCAAATCCATAATTCCTCTTTTAGGTTTTAGAGAACAGACTGTGAGAGAATGTTCCAGGGAAAAGTAATACAAAAACCACGAGACTAGACAAGGACACAAGAGGCTAAGCAGGGAAGCTTAGGGAGAGGAGGAGGAGGAGGAGAAAAGTGCGACCGCCTTCGTCAAGAGCAACAGAGAGTTTCAGATTAAACCTCAATGTGCACCTGGATGAACCTTGTCTTCCTTCAGCGTGTAACACGGACACTGAACCTTGATGTGATCCATAGTATATTTTACTAACAGCTCCTACTCTCAAGTTCTCTAAGCTGGAAGCACACTGCATATGTAATCAGCTTCAAGTCCTGTTTTGTTTTTTTGCTGAGATTGACACATTTGCTGAAGAGCAAACACATTTGCTCTGTACCACTTTAAAATGAGTATGACATTGTTGTGCTTCACGTCTTATTCATAAAATGTTGTTTTTGAGTTGCACCGAAGAATTTTCAGAACAGTTTAATCTTACTCTGGCCTTCTGATGGGGGCAGAGAGACATCCGCATGTGTAAATTCTCCCATGTGTCTCGTATTCACACCACCCAAGGTTGATCATTTTGGCCACAGTTACAGAATTTTACAGCCTGGACCTTGGGTGTTAAGTATTATCTTTTTTAGATTTTCAGTGTCCTGGCGACAGTTTTGTAAAGGACATGGAAAATGCCTTTTCCAATTCAAGTGTCAGTTTAGGTGCTTGTTATTCTGGGTGGTGATGACTGGCTTTTTGATCAGCGGGAGCCCAACAACCTCCTTCCTAAACACACATCTGCTAAGTTAAATGATGAGGGTTTTGGTTTTTTTAAACTAAGCAGCAATTTTTTTTTTCATAAGACAGCAAGTAACAAACAACACAATGTGCGCAATTAATGGAGATTGGAAACTGCAGGGAAATTAATTATACTATTGCCTGTGCATGTATTAGAGTTTCTTCTTCCTGTGTGCTTGCTGTGGATCTAGACAAAGGGTACTAGACCTGGGCACGTGTGCCACCGCTGGCACGACCATTGCTGGACTGGGCATACCGGCCAATGGTGATTTGTCATTTTTATGGGCCGATGTTT
>NW_005187592.1:952604-953859 GCF_000239375.1 Pundamilia nyererei
CGCTCAGAATAGTGACACAAAAATAACGCCATACCCTTGCTGTGCTGAATCGTAGCATGAACGAATCACTGGCTGTGTCCGAATTCAGGGTCTGCAGCCTTAAAGTACGCAGCCTTAACGGTCCACAATTGCCGCGTACTCAAAGACCGCTAAGGCCGGAAGTGCGAGGCTTGTGAGATGTGACGGTCTAGCCTCCGTCGCGCTGCCCAGGTTGCCTAGCAACCATGATACTAACAGCTGGAAACGTTTCATACAGCTTTGTTTGACAGAAATGAAGGAGAAAATATTTTGTTCATTTGTTTGTTTGTTTCTACATGAGCTTTGATCATTCTCTGTAAGATTAAGCTCAGCTACTGAACGGTGTATATTTAAAGGCTTTAAAACCAAGTTAGTACAAACGTCACTAATGTCACATAACTTTGCCGACATGTTACCAACAGGAATGTTTTAATGTTCTTCGTTATTAAACATTTGCACATAAATAAGTGACATAATATTCAGTACTTACTTAAAGATTACTCTTCGGGCGCCCCTCATCCGCCGTTTTTTTTCCGGCAAAATTATCCACACCCACCGCCGCGCTATGCATTCTGGGATATGTTGGGCCATGAAGGCTACACTGCCACATCCTTAAAATTCAGGGAAATGAAGGACGCATTTGGGGGCTGCAGGACAAGCAGCCTTCGAATTGGGACAGCCTTTGTCGCATCGCTGTGACGTAATCGGCCTTAAAATGCGGCCTTTAAGGCTGCAGACCCTGAATTGAGATACAGCCACTAACTCTATTTACCATCACTACTCCTTTGCACAGTATCAGCTTAAAGCACTTGTTGCTGCTGAGTTTGCATCTTTTGCTGTGAAGTACAGCCAGACTTTTGACCGCTTCGCCTTGGGCATTTTTAATCTGTAGCTCTGCTCTAAAAGAACGTACGTACCTGGGCCCGCCTACTATCCTTGGAAAGGTAAAATGATTGGCTAGAATCCAAAGTGTATCACATCTGTATGACATGAATTTACCATCACTACTGCTGGTTATGACATCGGCTTGAATATGTGGTGAGGGAAACATGAAGATGAAACCAGGAGATGTCTTTACTGAATCATCAGAGCTGAACAGGTGATGGAGAAACAGGTTTACCTTTTAGGTGACATGAAGTTATGAACTGTTTCTGAGAGATAAATAACACCAGGATCCTTTTCTAAGTAGCTGACAGCTGGTAACTGTGCAGGGGCGGGTCTAGCAAAGTTTTGCCAG
>NW_005187592.1:954550-955794 GCF_000239375.1 Pundamilia nyererei
CCATATTGGCCCAGTTTATTTGTCCTATCATTGTTGTGAGGAGACCATAATTAGCATTTGCATTTTCTGTTGTACAGTTCATTTGCTGTTATGGATAAAAAGTATTTTTCTTTGTTTCAAAATAGCTGATAACTATTCGCTGACAGCTGCCAACAATATAATCCTATAAAGTTGTTCTATATAGTGTGTAACTGTTACTATAGATCATTATTAAATTTATTTGTAATGCAATCATATGGCACATTGACTTCTGTGGAAAGTTTAGATGGCACTCATCATCAGAAAGGTTGCCGACCCCTGATCTAGACCTACTCTCATGTACATGTCGCCTTTATACAAAACTGGCATGTAGACTAAGCTGAACAGAATTCAGTTTTTGTATTTATTACATAAACCAGACTGTTAAACAACACCAAGGCTGCAGCTGAAGAATAAAACTTAAAACTGTCTTTTTAAACATTAATTTAATTAAATACTTGACTACAATCCATCAAATTCTCCTGTGTCTTAATTATAGAGTTATTAATGTGTCTGTTAACTTACAAAGTTGACATTTTGCCAGCTTTCTTTCTTGGCTTCAAACAGCTCAACTTTATTAATATAGTAGCACTGCTCCAGTCTTACTGACCAAAGCACTTATAGCGTACACTGCTTTTCCTCTCACAAACACACTGTGTGTTGTTTCTCAGTATTATATGTTTAACCTCTTCAGATTTTTTTTTTTACCATTATACAGTTTTCATTTCTTTTGCCATAGAGTTAATTGTGATTAATCAGACGCTGCCATCTCTTTAATGCAAATGTGCAGTAGAAACCCTTGGATTACTTTAGTGAGTTGATAAACAGCTTCACGTCACAGCTTATCATAATTGCCAAATGTTAGGGTAGGTGACTCCAGATAACGGAAAGATACCCGAGGTATGGTGAACTGGCTTTGCAGTGCAATGTTCAGAGAATCACATTAACACACCTAAGGGCAAGCACACACAGACTGGCTACCTTTCTGTATCAGCTTACCTGTCGATCAAAGCAGCCATTCACCTAAATTTAGGTCTCAAGAAAACCAAAATGGATGAGTTATAGAAAAGAATATTCATGTGCAGTAAAGCTGTTGTGAATGGGGGAACTATCAGTAGAGATCATAAAAATGTTTGTTGTGTAATCAAAGGAGCTTGCAAAGAAAAGCGTCTGGACTTCTTTAGGTTGCTTGAAGACGTTTCACCTCTCATCTGAGAAGCTTCTTC
>NW_005187592.1:956003-964053 GCF_000239375.1 Pundamilia nyererei
CACATTAAGTATGTCCCAATTCATAGGCCGCATCCTTTGGAGGCCGCATTTGTAGGCCGATTACATCACAGCCAGGCGACGAAGGCTGTCCTATTTCAAGGGCTGCTCCAAATGCGATTTGAAGGATGGGTCGGGTGTATCCTTCATGGCCCAACCTAGCCCAGAATTTATAGCGTGGCCCAGCAAATTACAGTTTTCAACAATTGCGGCAGCTACTTAGTGTTAATTAGGGGTGGGTTTTGATTATCGATTTATCAATTAAAATCAATTCTAGCTTGGATAAAGTGATATAGATTCATTAAAATCCTGAATCGATTTTTTAATATAAATATATTTTGCCCGAAATGCCAGAATCTCAGGTGAAACCTCAAAAAATTTCAACAACCACCAAACAGCTAAACCAGTAAATGACAGCAGGAACACGGATTCTGCACAAAGATGTAAACACAAAGCGCGCACCCCCCGACGCATCAGAATCAGTGAGATGTCGCCTTTCTCACCCGACGGCACAGACACAGTCGGGGCTGAAAGCTGAAAAAAGCGCTGATGTTTCGGCGCTTTGTGTTTACTTATTTTTTGCGCTGAATTCTGAGCTGCAGGTTTTATCTCTGTCCAACCAAAATTCACTGAACCAGCAGCAAAAGAAGATCCAAACTGCGCTACATAAACATCGTCATGAATTCCCTCTGACTTTTGCTGTTTTGCTTCCAGCACGATAAAATCACACTTCATGCACAGCTCTCCATCTCTCTCTCTCACTCTGTACTTCAAGAGCAGTTTCCCGTCTAAAAATCTTTTTTCTGCATTATTCGTTTGCCGTTGTTTACAGGCTGTCGGCCGCTGTTTTTTTCCTTTTACTTACTTCCGAAAAGAAAACCTCTGTAGCTTTGCTCTGCTTCACTTCAGCAGCATCAGGTCATGTTCATATGTTGATTAATGGTTTTCTTTCGTTTTTGATCTACAGCAGAACATTTGTATAAAAACCCAGGCCAGGAAAACCACCTTCATGTTTTTCTGTGTTTTATCCTCAGTTACTTTGACACAAAGGCATCTGCTGTGATGCTCACACCTTTGATAAAGTCTGACAAGTGTCAGCTTTCTTTTTATAGATATATACATATATGGAAATGTACTGATGCATGATCTGAATTATAATATTTCTGACTGTCTGAGGCAAAATTTCCAAGAATCGAATCGAATCGTGGATCGAAGCCCTGAAGTGTTAATATTACTCTTATTACTCCTTCTGGGTCACAAAATAAACTTTTAAAATGTTTTCAAGTGAGAATGTAGGTGTGTAAACTTCAAATATCTGCTCGGTTTATCAAGACATCACATATTTGCAAAAGTGCTTGTCCTAATTTCGTATTTGAGGTAAGAGACAAACGACTGGAGGTCCATTGTGCGTCAAAAAAAAAATTTTATTTACACACGCGTGTGGTGAAGATGAGCTCTGCAAAACATCAGCCTCAATCTCCCCAGAACAATAAACGAGCAGTCATATATATAACATAGTTGATGACGGACGTCATGCGTCAAAGCAGATAAGAAACATGCATCAGTTCCAGTAATTCCAAGCTTGGACACATTTAAAAAAGAACAGTTCCTGCCGCTGTTCCTCCACCACCGCCAGATGCTTCCTGTTATTTCACTTACTGCACTTCACTTATCTGTGGAACTAAACTGTCACATATGCAGGTAAAACAACTTTGCAGTTTTGAGCAAAACAAGTCTCTATGCTATGTATGTGTGTTCAGGCAGCCTATATGTGTCTTGGCCTCAGTGCATGACCTCACTCGACAAACAAAGACATTTTAGAAGTATACTTCCTGACTCTGTTTGAGTCATCTGTTACCAGGCAGACTCCAATGTAGCAGGCTGCTGAACACACACAGGCCTGTATTCTGTTTACAGGTTATATGTGTCACGGTCCTGGGTCCCCTGACCCAGCGTTTTTAGTTTCTTGTGATGTTTGTAATATTGTACTTGTGTGAGTTATTTTATGGTTTCTAGTTTCGATCCCTTGCCCTTCATGTTTCTCTGTGTGCCCTCTGTTCTGTGTAAGTCTGTGTCTGCATGTTTGAGTTCCCTTCTGTGTCTTTCGGTTCTTAGAGTCCTCTGCCTTATGGTTTATGTCTCTGTGTTTCTTAGTTGCTGTCTCCACTGTGTCAAGTTTGCGTCTCTGTGTGATCCTTCCTGTTTTACTTTGAAGTTCCGTGTCTTATGTGAATGTGTCCTGCTTTGCTTGTCTCGTCAGTCCTGATTTCTCCCAGCTGTGCCCTCCTTCTGTGTCTCATTCTCTCGTTATCCCTCTGTGTATTTAAGCCCTGTGTTTCTCTTTGTCAGTGTCGTAGTCTCCCTCATGCTGTGTGTGATTCTCCCCGTGGTTCCTGGTATACTTTATGTTTAGCTTTCCCAGTTTAGTTTAGTACTGTTTTTGTGTTTCACTTTTTGCCAGCATTAAAGCTGTGTTTTTGAGTTTACGTTTTGTCTCCGTGAGTTTGCGTTTGGGTCCTCTCCTGCCTGCCACACAGCCGAATCATGACAATATGTGGTGTATTGTATTGTAAGCATGTATGCAATCCTTTCATTAGCTCGATAGATTTTCCAATTGATCGGCCAGACATCGCGCTGACCGAAGCTTCAGACCATTAAGACCATTAACTGACCGAGCTTCAACGCTTTAATTAGCACAAAAATGCAATGTGTATAACATGATTACAGTTGCACCTGCAATGAAAGATTATTATGTAATTATGCTCACACCTGAAATACAGACTTTAATGTAACATCAACAGCTTCAATAAATGCTCTGATGAAATGATAATGATAAATGATAAGTAATGCAACAGTAATGATAATGGTTATGAATAGTAACAGTAAAATAATATTCTAATCTCCACTTGCTCTTACACTTTTGCAGATGTCTGTTACCCACCAGCTCGATAGCTAGCGGGGAGGTCAAGGGTCACTAGAGCTGGCGAAAACAGCGAACTCCCGGCACATCGTTTTCAACCCCCCGCGGTCTTTCGCTACTCACGTTAAACAGGATATATAAGTCACTTCGATAGCTTTCAATTGTTATTGTTTGGCTTTTTTCAGTATTTTATTTGTTCCTGAGTAAATCAGTTTGGCTGAGATTAAAGTTCTAGTTTTCACACAGCTGAATAAACGTCAAACAGAAAACTGATTAAATAGAAGTGTGAGATGGTTGAGAATTTACTCCAGTGTCCTGTTATATTTGAGGGCGCAAGAAGCAGACGTCTGAGTTTGTTACACTCTACAGAGACAGCTGGTAACGCAAATCTGAAGGCTAGACCGTCCCATTTCACAACCTCGCACTTCCAGTCTGCGGCCTATGAATTGGGACATAGCTGTTGTGTTTCTGAGACCATGCCGTGATTACCATGACAGAAAGGCTCATGATGGCCTGAAGATCACGAGCATCCAGTAATGGTTTTCAGCCTTGTCCCTTGCATATAGAGACTTTCCTCTGCCCATCTTCTGAAAAACTCTGACATTTTTTGAGGCACGATTCTGCCATCAAATTCAAGATGAGCGAATATTTTTATAAAATAGTAAAATATCTCACTTTAAACACTAAAGATGTTTATTGGCTTCAAATAGTCCTATTTTGAATGAAAAAATGATTGAATAAAATACACACATTCATATACACACACAGAAAACACACGCGCACACCTTTTCTACTGTTTCATCATCATTTTCAACAAAAGTCATGTTAAGGGCTCATCTCATCTCTAGGCTAGACTAGTCCATAAAGGTTCCTTAACAAGTCTTACAGCATGCAGTGGGTATCAGGATGAAAAAAAAGTGCTATTATCCTGCAGTGACAGAACTTCACCTCAAGGCTGCATTAGTCACTGCTACCAATGACTGAGTCTGACTGTTATTTCTCACACCAGCTGTGGTTGGTCAATAAAAATCAGTAATTACAAGTTGATAGAGCTGGAAGCTAGGAGTAGGGTTGATCCAGACCACTCAAACAATGGCAGTTTTTCCAATTTGCACATCTGGATACACTAAATGCCTGCAACAAAAGGCTGTGATAACAGTAATTGCAATTCTAAACACAATTATAGCCCTCAATTATCTCTGTTTCCTGTGAGTTGTTTGTGCTTATTATGTTCTCAAGCTTGGAGAGGGATGGGGAGCAGATGTAAATTGAAAGCTGGCGTGCAGCTATATGCTTGCTTGTCACCGTAGATTCATGTTGATGGCTTCCCACCTGTGCGAGACTCCCTGAGGGTGAGACACTAACAAGACTGCACATCACAGCCACCCATCTGAGGCTCGACACCCCCCCCCCCCCCCAATTGGGAGAAAAATATTTTACTTGCTTTAAAATGGCTGTATTAGAGGTCTACAGTGATAGATGGGAGGTGTGAGCAAATGAAAAGAACAGAGAAGATCAAAATGGTAAAAAAAAGTAGAAGTGCTCAAACAGTACATTGACAATTACAAAAAAGAATGGTACGTCTGCTGTGACTGGATCTATTAAGGTTCCACCATCCTGAAGTGGATATGAAGGCATGGAAATCATATTCTTTAACCTTTCCAACCATAGTAATTTTCTCCAGCGGAAAGAGCTGATCAAAGAAAAGTGAGACATTCACCGGAAGCAAGGAAATGTCAATTTGGACTTTTATCAAGAAGATTAAAGCTATCAGTTCCTCGAATCACATAAAATTACAAATATAAGTGCTTTCATAAATGTAACAATGAGGCTCAACAATATCCTGTCCTTGCTTCAAACTAAATGATTTCATCTGAATGTTATTGGCAGACCTAAATTGACTATGTCACTCCAATTATGTCTAGGCAGACTGGGTGCACTGGAGAGCTTTGGTTTTACATAATGATACTCAAGTTAGTTTAATCTCTGTAAAAATAGTTTCATGGATTTATGGTTTGGTGTGAAGATGACAATTAAACGCGCTTCATCATAACCAGTTGTGTCTGAGCATCGTGTGTTTCTTTGTTTCTAATTGTAATACTTTCAGCTTGATTCTCTTATGATGTCTTTGTACCATCAGCTCAGTTACATCCTGCAAAGATGACAAGTTCAGTATATTTGAAGCAATATTTTTCTCTGCTTGGCTGATTGTGTATTAGGCTAACTGATGATGCTGCTGCTGATTGTTGGTCGAGGAAATATTTTGTCCACAATAAGTGGTTCTCTTTTTTTGATTCGGAAAACTTACTTGCTCCGCCAAGCATTGATAAGTGTATACTAAGGAGTATTTGTTGACTATTGCTGCTTATTTTTCTGTGCCTGTGACCAAACAATCTAAAAAGAAGGTGATCAAGTCTGAACTGTGTTCTGCTCTTGCTAAAAGATGTATTTTGCCACTTGTTAGCCTTGACCCAGTTTCTTTTTCTGAAGAAAAACCTTCTGCCGACCTCCAGCAGCTGGAGCTCAGAGAAAACTTGCTCACAAAGCTCTGCTTAAAGAAAAGCAGGAAGAATTTCAGCTCCTCAGGATATAAGGAGAAAATCAAGTCAAACACTTCATTTAAAAGAGCTGGGGCTTAGTCTGACATATCCAAATGCATGTGTCTCGTACCCCGATTTGGTGACAAGGATGGGCATAAATAATGTCCTGTTTGAACAGGTGGCTAAGACACTGAAACGGCCAAGGGATGTGTTGCATTTGTTATTGCAATCAAAGCTCACAGGCAAGGCACAGGAGACTTGTGCTTCCTTTCATTTGAATTTAGACTTGATTACTAAAAAAGGTGAAGGGTGCAGTCCTTAGGGCATACAAGTTAGTACCTGGGGCGCGTCACCAAACATTTTGCTATTACAAGAACACAGATGGAAACAGATGTTGAATTCGGACATGAAAAAGAGTTACTTTTTGCTGGTGTTTGGTGAAGGAAGTTCAAACTTTTGAGCAGTTATGTGATTTCATGTTACTAGAGGCCAAGGTAATGCCATCCAGAGTAAGAATCTGCTTAGATACCATATTTCTAAGATTGTGAAATATGGTAAGTGGCCAATATTGTTTAAAAACTTTGTTTAAAACTTTTTCTTTCTTTTTGTTTCCCTGGTACAAATCAGACTAATCAAGAAAAATATCACCTCTGTGGTCAAATTGTTACATTTAAACATAATTCTCAAGCTAGGTTTTTACAACCAGCGCATCACTAATAATTACACAAAAGCACTAATTACCTTCATGACTGGTTGTTAATCAGAAGTCCTCATGAGTTTGGATCATTTGCTGATGATATTCAAGCTGAGTGGGCTTGCACAAAGCAGTCATACAGAGGTAACAATGGGTAAAGGGCAAAGCCAGTACAAAATATTTAAAAAAATATTGTTGGCCTCCTTTGAACCCAGACTTAGGAAGGTCAAAGAAATGAATTATTTGGCAAGCAAAAGAGAGCAGTCTAACAGCACTAAAGGGCATGAGTGGTCATGGGAGACCAGAGCAACAAGGTTTTCAGGATATGCAGGCTTGCAGCTTTGACATCTTGCAGATGGTAGTAGCAGCTCTCCAGGTAACCATCGTCTGTCACATCAGTGCATGGTGAACGCAGTGAACTGTGGCACTGCGTCTGCCCCTTCCCCTCAAATTGCATCACCCCTGGGCTGGTCACAGTGCTAACCTCACCAATGGGGGCTCCAGGCAGCAGTATTTCAGCCCTGCTCCAAGAAGCAATAGAATTAGCTCTGTGCACACATGACAGTGCCGGAGTTTTGTGTTCATCTTTTTCATTTCTTCATGTGGACTCAATTAACTCACAGTTCTGATCACATAGGTGACGATGAATTAAAATAATTGCTGGCTGCTCCTAGTTGTTACTTTCACTCAATACATAACCTTTAGATATGCTCTGCCTTTTCATTGCTATTTAAAAAAGCAATGATACCCATGGTATGGGAGTTCCCTTGATATTTGCCTTTCGTTAGCCATATCTTAGCCATACTGCATGATTCTAAGTGATGTTAGCTTTTGTAATTTGAAGTATTTACAGCTAGGCAGACCATTGAAAATGCTAGAAGGGTTTTGCTATGTTACATAGTAGTAGTTGTCTCCGTAAATTAGCCAGAAAAAAGGCACCTTGCTGTGGATTTTGACCTTGGATTGCTTGTTTGAAGTATATAAAGTGTAGAGGCCAACAAACCTACGTGGCATTGTACATTTGAAAGTTGGTATTGATGTTTGGTGACATTTCTTTACCTATTCTTCAGTAACATGCTGTGGTCTAATTTCAAAGACACCAATAATGTTGCTCATCCTCCATTTTTTGACCTAACAGATAAATGATGAGTACTTTCCTTTCTATTAGTCACAGCGGATCAGTTGATTGAAAACACAAAACAAATATTCTACATGCTCCTATTAAAAGCATGTTGTCATTGGATTCGACTGTGTTTCTATGTGCCTTCTGTGTTATGCTGAATAACTGCAGGAATAACTCCAGAAGAAAGCTGGTGTCCTTGGACACCACATGGAAGCTTGTATAAGCCCTCCAATCGCACTTACCTCCATATTAATTCTTTAGAGGTGACATAAATACCACGGAGGCTTCAAGCAATGGCACATGAGAACAACTGGTGGCATTCACGAATTCCTCACCGCTGGCAGTTCAAAACCTGTGGAAACAGAAATCATTTATTTGCACAGGGCTTAAGGGAAGCGTACGTGCATTGGTACTCATGTGTCAACAATGCTCTGATGTAATCTGACTACTGTACTCAGGATGTGTTGTCTAAATGTGATACATGAGACAACAGAGCTGCTGTCATCACTGGGAGGAGAGATACAGGATGTTATTAATATTCCCTGGAAATCTGTTGGGTTGCTCAAATTTGGAGCTGGGAGTCCTAATTTGTCTATTTATTGCTCCGTTGAAACTATAAGCCGTTGATTTTTTTTACATTAACTTGTTTTCAGCTCAGCAACTGCATCAACTCTGTCTGTGATCATTTTCTTTTTTATATTATAATTTTTTCCAGCTAAAGACAGAAAAACAGGACTAAATCAACCCAACATGTCCATAAGGCGGTGGTTGCCCTC
>NW_005187592.1:964210-967466 GCF_000239375.1 Pundamilia nyererei
ATCCCACATTCTTGATTTTTAGTTCACAAACACTTCTTGTAATGACTAACTACTCCTGACATGTTGGAGATGTTAGCTCTTTAAACAGTAACATTACAGTGGGTTACAAATAATATCAGGCTGATCCTGCCACAGTTTGTTCCCCCTGTCCAAATCACAGACAGACAGTATCCCACAGCTGTTTATGTTTTTAAAGCCATTTTGCACAGAGAGAAATGTTTTGAAAAATGTATTGGTAGCAATTTTGAATATTCTTACACAGTAAAAAAAAAAGTAAAAAAAACCAAACTAAAACAATACATAACACGATAAAGACAGTTTGTTTTTCTGTTATTTAAAAGAGATAGTAGCTTATTTTATTGCAAACTGTAATTCATTGTAGTTTGCTTTTATTTGTTTAATTGTTTACAGAAGATTTGAGATGTGAAATGTCACATCACTGCAGGACACTGCAGTGGAGTATGAAAACAAAATACTGATGTGTGTGGTTGGAGGATGTGTTTGTGTGGGGGGTGCGAAGATTTTCTTGTAAAACGGGGGGCCTAGTGAAAAAAGTTTGGGAACCACTGCCATAAAGGAAATGACATTATCTGTAATAACTAAATCTGTCACCTGGATTGCATTTACACATTTAAAAAATAACATTTATTGCTGGGTTTGTTTTTCCAATTAGATCTGAGAATGTAACAATAAAGTCATTGAATAAACATGGCTGCTTCCTAATTGGTGAATGATTTTTTAAAATAAACTCCTGAGTTAAAAATCAATCTTGGCATTGAACCATGTCTTTATTGCTCCATTTATAAGTTACTGTGGGGTGTAAAGAGGAAAATTACAAAACTTCCAAAGTGTCCACTTACACTTATGAACATGAATATATGTGTGAATAGATCTTAAAATAAAAAGGGCCGACATTGCATGAGCTTTTAATTTCTAGCTGACTGACTAAAAGTTGCCATTTCATTTGCAGTAGTGCTATCTGTAAGCATGAGAGGTAAACTTGTGACAATGTGAGATAATAATGCGGCAAAAATAGAAGGAATTACAGAAATGATTTGCAAGAAGCAACAGCTTCAAAAATACTTGATGATAAAAAACTCAGAGGAGTCATAACTTTCAAACAACCAGTGAACTGCAACATCCATAAGACAGCACTGGACGACAGCTGTGGCTGAAACCAGAAACAAAAATGAACTTTATCATAATAATAAACAGTGAAAAGGTGGAGAACAAGGAACCACCCATAGCAACAACTCATTTATCAAACATGGTTTTGCTTCTATTAGGAGTTGGACATGTATGGATGATAAATTAGGAGATATATAATGGTGTTCTGTGGGCTCACTTTTGTTTTCATCACAGTTTATTTGTCAGCACATAGGACATTGATTGTAAACTCATAGCCAAAGCAATCAAAGAGCTTGTCAGGATCACTTGATCTCAGCTGACTGATGTGCATTCTGCTTGCTGAACGACAGACTTTGAGCTGAGAGTCTTCAAAATTTCTGAGCCTAGAAGAGTTTCACAAAGGAAAATACAAGTATCTGCCGGTGCCTGCAAATCAAGCACTTAACCAAAGATGTCCATACCTGAAAAACATACAAGAGCTATAATGTCCTTCATCTAAAAGGCTGCTACTTTTAGAGGATATATGCCTCCATCTCCATCAAAGATCCTCTTCTCTCACTTTTCCTCCTGCCTGGAAGCTTCATATTCATCTTCAATAAATCCAATATCCCTCACCGTCCTCTCCACATGTCCAAAATATCTCAGCCTTGCCTCTTGTATAAGGAATTGGGCTCTGGCTATTTCTTTGTGTACATAACAGAGTAGACAACAGAAAAATACTGACTGTGTGACAATAACATGACACAGACAACAACACGTGTTGCATATTTATGATGCAGTGGTGCAAAAAATGTTGGAATAATCTGAAACTCTACACATTTATTCTGACCACCCAAAATTACAGGGAGGGTAAGTTAATGTCCCTTTTCTGTTTTGATAATTATATAAAAGCACAAGCACAAGCCTAGACTGGTTGCCAGTCATCTCAAGGGGTTAAGCTACAGCCTTATCATAATGTTCTGGAAGTCTGGGAAGAGTTCTGGGTTTAAAATCTCATGTTATTCTGCTGATGTGCTACAGTGATAAACAGGGAATTGCAACAGTTAAACCGGAATAGCTGATTGGTAATGCCGTAATGGACTTTTTAAAACAGTATCCTTCCTCAGTGTTTGAAAAACACATAAATGCTTGAGTAAGTAGGATCAGGACTCTGGGATAAATATATATTTTACAGTACCATAATTATCACAAACACACTGGACATTAATTATACATGAGTCCAATGATAGATTCTCGGGGCCTCTATTTGCACCCTGCTTGTGCAAGCATGCATGAATGCAAACACATACTCACACATGCCCGTATCACACACACACACACACACACACACACACACACACACACACACAGAGAGAGCATAGAATGAATCAAGAAAAAGAAAAGAGAAAAAAACCCCGGCTTGTTTAAAGAAACGTCTGCAGGGCAATATTTGATCAAGTCAGACAGTTCCCTGCCTTGCTAATATTCAAAGGATTCATCTGCCGCAGAAATGTGAATACGTAATGTGTGTCCATGTGACAAAACAAATATAACAGGGAACAGGGATAAAGGGGACACACAAAAGCAACTGAGAGCCAGGGAGGCACAACTACCACATGTAAGCAAAAAAATATTATACACCTTGTGATGTGATTTAATTGCTGTGCAGTGAGAACGATTGTCCAAATGTTTCTTTGCTTTTTGTTTTAACCAGGATATCAACGTACACTTGTGCCCCAAACAGCTCAAATGTGCTCAAACAGCACATTCAACTGAGGAAATTACTCTTCAAGTAATATATGCAAGATTTTTATTTCACTGGGTATGTTGGTTGTATCCTTTTACTTTGAAGCAAACAGCAAACGGCTTTGTACAGTGAGATGAACAAGATGTTGGATGAGATGGTTTATAAAAGCTAACAGTGTGGAGTGATGAACTAATTTTGGTTAGCTTGTTTAGGCCCTGGTCACGTGTTCCTAGAGACTAATTATTGGACATTTAGAAACAACCAGTGGTGGTTTGTTTCCTGCCTGGTTGTTAGCTATCCGGTTGTTCAGTGATGACGTGACGAATCCTACTTCCGGGTCTAAAGTAGTCTGCGTTTAATATGGCTTTTGTGTTGTTAACATGTTTAATGTTTTGTATTTTC
>NW_005187592.1:970302-973743 GCF_000239375.1 Pundamilia nyererei
TAAGCATAAACTTGATGCGCAATACACAAACACATATCTTCTGACTATTGCTGAATAACAGACTAGTAAACTACCACAAATTAACTCACCAATACCGAACTACTTCTAGACGTGCTGGTGGAGAGGTCCAGTTCATGAAGTGAGTTTACTTAGTACAAATGAGGCCAAGTAGATAGCAAGAGCTACAGGTCCCTGTGTCTGTGTCTGCCACTGTAATTCTAGCATCCAATTAAACAGGGCATGGAAAAATTCTCCAAAGCCACTAAAGTTGCTAGGGTCATAGAGAACAACACTGTCTAGAGGTCAATAAAAGCTAAAATCACTCTTTTGTAACAAACAGCAATGCTTTGCTTTGTAACAACATAAAACAGGGCATTTAACATGAAAGTCTATGTGGATAGGTTGACTTTTGGGGTGATGCTTAACTGGCCATTAGAGTTTGACCATGAAAGTTATGTTTTTTTGTAATTCTAAAATGGTTTAACTTTTCAACTATAGAGATTGATGCTGTTCTAACTACCAGGTTGATCATTTGTGTGCTAATAAATTAATTTGATGTTTGTTTACAGCAAATGTTCATCTTTGGAGTTACAACTTGGAGGAAAACTTGTAGATTTAACTGGAGACTCTTGAAAAAATAAATAGTAATTCTATTAATACATGTTTTTCCCTGTTTTCATCTATTGACAGAAGGACTCAAACTGCATTAACTCCACATCTTTGACATCACTGTGTATTAAGTTTGCATTAACTTGTCTCCAAACATTCGGATTGCCAAGCAGTTATTGAAAGCGTAACACCTTTTCACGTTTAACTACAACTTGAAGAATACATGGTGATTTATTTATAACACTGCATTTAATTGGAGACACATTTGTAAAAAATTGTAATTGTAATATTAATAAATAGCTATTTTATTTCATTTTCACGAAGCCACTCTTCTCATTGTCCTTCATTATAGTGGGCTAACCTCTGTGAGTCAGGGCTCCCTCTTTCATCCAGCATAAATCCCCATCTACTTGAACACAGGTACAGCATCCAGGAACTATTGTAACAGAACAGGATATGCAGACTATACCTTCATATTTTTTTCTTTGAGCTTTTTTATCACATCCCACAAGACTTTCCATTTCTTGTGTAGCTCGTTTGTGCAGTCTCTTTTGAAGTAAATGTTCAATCCTTGGCATACAATTCTTTCTTGCTTCCAGGCTGTTTTTTTTTTATATACAACAGTCAAAAAAAGTGAACAACAATCTCTCCGAGGGGCTCTGTTATCTTTCAGTTTGGCATTTATTGCGATGGGTTCCCTTCATGCAAATCTCTAAATCTCCTGCCGGTTTAAGTAATAATCGGATAAGTTCAGTCACAAGCCCGTGTTATATGTTAGAGCCCTTCAGGATGCATTGCACTGTCCTAACATTTTGCAGACAGTTTAGCAGCGAGAGTGTTCTTCATATCAACCAGGCTGTTTATTGCTGTTAACTTCTGAATTAAGGCAGCCTTTTAGTTTTTTTAATTAGTTTCTAGTCAGGTCAACAAAGTTTTACTCTTATTAATTTTCTCGTCTTGGCCAACGTTTTTCCCAGAAGATTGTAGCAACTGATGCCATTGATACTTTTGCATAGTGGAGTGGCAGGCGTGGCATTTACCAGTTTTATCCTCAGTCAGGTTAGGACTAGGGCTGATCAAGTGCATGCACTGCATGGTTTGGTGTATGGTACAGGGTGTTAGTTCTCTTCTTGATTAAGGAGTATAACCTCAACATGGGACCTATACCACATTATGAATTAGTGTGCCCAGTGAACACAGGGATGAAATAGTCTGTCTTCAAATTTCCAGTAAGACAGGTCAAGAATGGAAATGTCAAACAGTCATTACTGTTTGACAAGAATTACTGAACATCAAATTCTAACTCCTGACACCGCTATTGTAGCATGTAACATAGATGAAAGTCATAAGCTTCCTTTGATTTTTACAATTCATCTAAAGTTCAACGTGAATGGCCAGCTGACAAAGCAACATAGCCAATGGGAGAGGCACACTGGATTCAAGACTATAGTGAATACTTACCAGTGCAAAAAGATATGCATATGTGCATTTAAAGAAGAAAAGCATGGCTGATGCATGAAATGCATACAATGATAGTATTCATTTCAAAACTGATTCCCATGGACATGACTTGATTACAGCTCATTATAAAAGAAAAGTGATAGTGCATTATTTATAAGTCAGTGGTAGCATTTGTGACAAGTATAAAAATTACAGTCATAAACCAGTAAACTACACTTCATCTAAACGAAATGTGTTCAAACAATAAACTGCAACTCTGGTTGTAAAAGATGTTTAATGTTATTAAGATGATTAAGAAGGTTTTATAATATAATAGATATCTTTGCAGTTAAACTCTCTCAGGTTCATGTCAGTTCACTTCAATTTGAAATGTACTGTAGCTAAAGAAAGTACAGAGGATATTGAATACAGGATCTGCTGGAGGGCTTTAGATGTGGTTGCTAACTTTTAATCTCGCGACACTGCAGTTGGAACTTCAGTGTCTCTATCTGCAGAGCACATGGTGGTCAGACTAGGAGGAGTGGGGGAATAACAGATAGCTGAGATTTTGCCGTTTTGTGTTGCTGGTGAAATTGTGCATAAAGTTACACAGAGGAAGAAAATTGTCAATGAACTTGTAATTCTATAGTGCTTTCCCTACTTGAGAACTCAAAGCATATCGCATTTACTTTTTCTACCTACTTACCTATGCTTTCTATCTAACATTAACACTATAATTATTTCATGGTGCAACTTTGGGTTCAGTATCTTCCCATCCATCCATCTTCTTCTGCTTATCCAGGGTCGGGTCATGCGGGCAGCAACCTAAGCAGAGAAACCCAGACCCCTCTCTCCCCGGCCACCTCCTCCAGTTTATCTGGACACCAAGGGATTCCCAGGTTACCCAAGAGATATAATCTCTCCAGCATGCCCTGGGTCTGCCACTCCTCCCAGTGGGACATTCCCAGAACCACCTCAACTGCCTCCTTTCAATGTAGAGGAGCAGCAGCTCTACTCTGAGCCCCTCCCGGATGGCCTGAGTGGTGGGATGTAGATGCACCATAAACTGAGAGCTTCGCTTTTACACTCAGCTCCCTCTTCATAACGACAGACCAGTACAGCGTGGGCATCACTGCAGCCGCAGCACCAATCCATCTGTTGAGCTCCTGACAGGGGATTTCTTTAAATCACCCTGTAGTTCTTCAGCTACTGTAAGACACCTGAGTTAGAAAACACAAACACTGCAGTTGTCTTTACACGCGTGGGCAGTGACGCACACTCTGCGACCTGCGTCTCATCACTGCCTGCGTTCTTTATTTATACATGTCTTATGTGTGTGTGTGTGTGTGTGTGTGTGTGTGTGTGTGTGTGTGTGTGTGTGTGTGTGTGTGT
>NW_005187592.1:973763-979112 GCF_000239375.1 Pundamilia nyererei
TCACTCAGAGCAACGAGTTTTTTCCCTTTCTACATCTGCATGTTCTTGGAAAGAGCTGAGGTTTCTCTTCTCTACATCTAACTGTTCTCTGAAAACAGGAAGTGGTTTAGTAGCTGAATAAGTTCATCACAAAAGTTATTAGGTGAAAAGTCACATAGACATGTAGATTGCTTAGTGATCAATAAAAAGCACATTTCATGAAGCTGATCACATTACAGTATATAAAAACAATTTCCCCTTGACAGCTCCCAATCCCTTATCCACTCACACGTGAACAAGACCCTGAGACACTTAAACTCCTCCACTTAGGGATGAGATTCTGAGACCACCGAAGCCTTCCGCCACTTGGCTACGCCTAGAAATTCTGTCCTTAAATATTAAGAACAGAATCGGTGACAAAGGGCAGCTCTGGCAGAGTCCATCACCCACTGGAAACAAGTCAGACTTATTGCCAGCTATGTGGAACAAGCTCTTGCAACAATTGTATAAGGATTGAATGGTCTGTAGCAATGGGCTATGGGCTAGCCACCCCATACTCCCGAAGTACCTCCCACAGCGCAGTCCGAGGGACACGGTCGAACGCCTTCTCCAAGGCCACAAAACACATGTAGGCTGGTTGGGCAAACTCCCATGCACCCTCAAGTATCCTCAAAAGGGTAAAGAGCTGGTCCAGTGTTCTGCACCCAGGACGAAAACTACATTGTTCCTCCTGTATCTGAGGTTTGACTAACGGACGGACTTTCCTTTCCAGCGCCCTGCATAGCTTTTCCCAGGGAAGCTGAGGAGTGTGACCCTCCTATAGCTGGAACACACCAGGACCAATTCTCTTTACATTATACAGCCTTCCCTTAGGCAGTCTCATTTGAAGGCATAGCATACATTTGATGATGCTATGCAGATGATACCCAAATTTATCTATCCATGAAGTGCAGACCAATTAGTTAAACTGCAGGGATTTCTTAAAACATAAAGACCTGGATGATCTCTGATTTTCTTTTAAAGTCAGATAAAACTGATGTTATTGTACACTGTGGGGAATCCTGAAGTCAGTATGTCTAACATTAGAAACATTCTGTTTCGTTACTATCAGGATGTTCTAAGAAGTCCCTGAAAAACCTTCGGTTGATCTGAAATGCTGCAGCAAGAATACTTATAAGGACTAGAACGAGAGCGCATATTTCTCATATACTGGTGTTTCTTCATTCCCTGTTGAATCCAGAATTGAATTTAAAATCCTTGTCCTCACATACAAGGTCTTATATAATCAGATCCTATCTTTTCTTAAATAGAGCGCTTTACTCTCAGACTTCAAGCTTATTTGTGGTTTTTGGGGTATTTAAAAATAGAATGGGAGGCAGAACCTTCAGCTTCCAGGGACTGGAACGGGCTCCCAAGATAAATTCAGAACACAGACACCCTCTCTATTAGATTATGCTTAAAATTTTATTTTATGACAAAGCACATTGTTAAGGCTGGATTAGGCGGATCAGATCCTGAACCCTCTCTTTGTTAAGCTGCAATAGATCCGAGTGTTTCTTTTTCACTCAATATGTGTTTATACACCACTCTGCATTTAAGCATCCATTATTATTAATCTCTGGCTCTCTGTCTTTGTCCTGTCTTCTTACCCTCACCCCCTCCAACTGTGACAGATGGCTGCCCCGCCCTAAGCCTGGTTTTGCCAGAGGTTTCTTCCAGTTAAAAGGGAGCTTTTCTTTCCCACTGTTGCCAAAGCACGGTTGTCTGGTCATTAGGGGTCATATGATTATTGGGGGTTTTTTGTATTATGGTCTTTACCTTACAATATAAAGTGCATTGAGAGAACTATTTTTTATTTGGCGCTATATGCATACAATGTAATTGAATTAGATGGAATTTTATGATTAGATCATCATCAAATCTATGACCATGGGAGGGATTTGACTTATGTGGGACACTAGCTTGTCTACAAAGCGAAGGTCAGTGCATTGTTCCTCGACTCCATTGGGATGTGTGTGAATGTGCAAATGTTAAATAAAAGCTCTATATAAAGGTTACTGGATGATTGAGATTTGCTGTATAAAGTGAGACAATAAGTTCTCATGGAACAACTGTATCTCCTGGCCAAAGGTCGTTGCTTTTTGTATGATCCTTTGGAGTAGTTCACTTCCTAGGCTGCTGTCTCAGTATCTACTCCATGCTTAGTGTGTTGTTAATGTCCCCAGTTGCTTAGGGGTTCACTCATGGGATCATCCATGCTAACGGCCCTTCTGGCTTCTTTCAATCTTCTGGGACATGTCAAGCTCTTGACATATAAGCTTCATATACCACTTATTCCTTGATAGAAAGTCAATACAACATGGGCATAGCTTTGCCATGCGTTTATTTCTGTGATTTTGGAGGTTGTAAATAGCAGAGCTCTTAGCAAACCTCATTATATTACCCTGAAGCATTTTTATTTTATATTAAATTTCAACTCAAAGAACATGCAGTGAACTTAACAGACCCTGGAGTTTTAGTATGACATATCATTGTTAGATCAAAAAGACACTGAAAAAACAGCCTAATTGCCAGACCTGGTTTAACTGTGATTGATTAGATCTATTTTTGAAACGCTGAGGCAATCCTGAAGTCACAGCCAAGGTCAATAACTAACAGCTGTGCTTGTTCTGAATATTTATTTTATGTCAAGAGCTACTCACTGTCATAATTTGTCTGTAATTTGAGTGTTATTTATTATTATTTATTTATTCATAATTGCACTATCCAAATGAAACAAATTCGCAATTGCCAATTTAGCACCTTCTATGTCCTTTTTAATCCTTTTTTATTTTATTTGTTCTACATGCTGCTGTGAAAAAGACTGCATTCGAAAAGAGCTCCGTTGTACAAAAATGCGCAATGGGAATAAATGAATCCATCTAGCTAAATTAGACTCTTATGCAGCAACACATACTAACAGTGATGTGAAAAAAAACATTCCTTTAAAGTCTGACTGTGAGCTGATCAAGTGCCAGTACTGATGTGGGATATATAATCTTGTTTATAAAATTACTTTCACAGTTATTTTATACCTGGTGAAAGTACATCACAAAGCAGGAATACCAATACCAGTCCTAATGATGTTCACTGAATCCAAGGTCCACTATTGACGATGTGTCCCAAATTTTAAAATGATAAGCTAGATCAGATCTCTAATCCCTAAACCTAACCAAGGAAGGAAAATGGCAGATTAGCTTGGATAAAAGACCGAAAGTTGAGGCACACAACGATGCATGCTGCTGACAAAGTTTCTGGGCTGCCATTCCTCATAACAGCCATCCCTCAAGAGTCTCTCCATCTAAAGCAATGCACAATGCATTATCGGGGACTGTAACATCTAGTCCTTCTTACTGAGTACTCAAAATGGAGCTGAGTGACATTAAGCTGAAGCACTGTTAACTCTTCATAACAATCCAGAAAGAAAAAGAACATTTTGAAGACCTGGATACATACATTGGTATTTGAATACATGTAAAGTGTGCTGCAGCATTAGAACGGAATGAAAGGGGAAAAAAACGAATGGGAACAACTTTGAGAAGTGTATATACTGATAATCCAGTTACAGTACATGATAAGCCCGTTAGTTACAATGAAAGCTCAACCATTATTCATGTTACTTTGAGACACACTACCCGAAGACGAGGACGTGCCAGAAACCACAGAACAGCTACCAAAATCTCAGTCCTGCCTAGGGATGGGTATCGAAAACCGGTTCTTGTTGAGAACCCGTTCCCACTGTTTCAATTCCTTGGAATCGTTTGCCATATTTAAAAACAATTCCTTATCGATTCCAGTTGCCCCGAATGACATCATCACGTTGAGTAG
Source organism: Pundamilia nyererei (assembly GCF_000239375.1). NCBI lineage: Eukaryota > Metazoa > Chordata > Actinopteri > Cichliformes > Cichlidae > Pundamilia > Pundamilia nyererei. The sequence goes on from NW_005187592.1 coordinate 977,610, forward strand.
CGTCTTTTACCCAGTAGGAAACATGGCGCCTAAGCAGCTCAAAGGCTCAAAAGTTTGGTTATACTTTATGAGACAGGATGACAACAGGGCAATACTTGCAAAGTAGAGATTTCATCAAAGGGAGGAAACACTACGAATATGCAAAAGCATTTGCTCAAAAAACATGCGATTGCTTTAAACGAATGTTGTGTTTTTGATCCGCTCCGGACTAGCGAAGCTCAACCCAGCAGCAGCGGTAGCGTTTCCACGTCCTCTCCCGTTAATACTGCAGGTAACTAATCAACTAGCATTGCATATTATGTTAGCGCGATTTACCTTATTACAAAACCTGCTATTCCCATATGGAAAAGATATATATAAATCTTATAAAGTTTTTATCTGTCTTGTATGAAACTTGTATGAAAAGCATACAAGAGTGAAAACACATATAATATCCCTTGAAAAATTATATAATGAAACTTGTATGTTTAGTTATCATAGTTATCATAGTTCTATTTCTCTCTCTTCGAGGAGTTCTCAGACAGCTCTCGATCTGATAATGTGTAGCTTGCTCATCAGCTCAGAAAAAAAAAACGCAACGCAACCTCACAGTGGTCGCGTGCTTTGCCACAAGTACAGCTTCTCCATCATGTACTTTTAGATGTTTCATACAGGGTTCAGCATATTAGTTGTTTTCACAGGTGTGCTGTATATCTTAACAATGGCTCATAATAAGACGACAGGCTTTCACACAGGTCAAGTGCCTTTATGCACATTATTAGTTTAAATATTTGCCTATATCGCTTCACCTCATATGTCATTATACTGAATTTGAGCAACCCCTAAGCTTAATGCAGATTACTTTTAGCAATTATCCACCTCAATTAAATCTATGGTCTGGCACACAGGCTGTTGTCGATCAGGGCAAGCTAAAGAATAAACATTTTGTGTCAGCAAGGGGGTGGGGGGAAAGCCATTCACCAAAAGCACATCTCAAGTGCTGCTGATGTGGGCTGGCCTTCTCCACACGCCCTTCAAGGCTGGTGTGTTTTCTGAAAACTTCTAACATTTGAATCTCTTCCATTTATAAGCCTGCGATTAACCGCACGGCTCAGGTCCGCGTGAAACCCGCGCGACCGTGCTCGCGTGAACGCGCGCAGCTAAGGAGCTGTCGCTCTCTTTCGTTTTTATTTAAATACTTTGTGCTGCCAGGAGCAAAGTCCAGCAACGTCTGTCTCCCTCCGACTCACTCTTGGTTGCTTAGAAACCCATGATAACAACAGACAACAACAACAGCTGCTGACGTCACAGACCACGTGTTCTGCTCCGCACACACTCACACAACAACAACAACAACAACAACGACGACAACAACGACAATGACAACAACACAAAATAGGCCTAATCCAGACTCGCACCGGACCGTGTCCCTCCTCCCCCTCGGTGAATGCCGATTCCAGGGCTCCGGCATCGAAGGACCAATTAATGATAGCTTGAACCTATTCGCTGGAACGTTGAAGACAA
>NW_005187592.1:979796-981537 GCF_000239375.1 Pundamilia nyererei
TTATATATGATTTACTCATGAAAGTGGCCACTTTCATGAGTAAATCATATATGTTTTTACTATTTCTTTTCCATATGAGTTACTTTGCGTTGCATTTAGATAACCATGACGAGTCTGTCTGGCTCAGATGCTGGCAGTTCTCGCTGCAGTCTACGGGTGGCTTCTCCTTTCACAGAGGCAGGGAAAAGTAAAATGACACAGGCCAGGATAGACGAATGTCACCAAGCAGTGACTAAGTTTGTTGTAAAAGGCTTGCACCCTTTTGCCACAGTAGATGCCCCCGAGTTTCGGTAAGTGAATGTGTTTAATTGTAGGCTAAGTCAGGGAATGTCAAAGTTGCATTTTATCCTCTTACCAGATGTTTCATCCGTTTCCATTTCTATATCTTTTAGAGAAATGATAAAGACTCTGAACCCTAAGTACAAAACCCCAAACAGAGACAGTTTAACCAACCACTTGATCCCTGCTTGCTATGCAGTCAAAAAGGCAAATCTGATTTCTCTGCTGAAACACGTTGAAGGCAGCCATCACTGCAGATGGATGGACAAGTTTTTGTCAAGATCATTACCTCACAGTAATGCATTACCTGCATTATGTCAGGAATGGCCAGACTCATGAAAAAGTCCTCAAAACCAAACCACCGGGCACAGACAGGGACAGCTGTAGCAGAGGAGATTGATGAGATCTTGGAGGAGTATGGTATCAAAGACAAGGTTGTGGCAGCCACTGTTGATAATGCGGCCAACATGGATGTAGCTGTCAAAAAGCTACAAATTCTCAAGTTTCCATACTTTGCACACACCCTGAACCTTGGAGCTCAGAAGCTCTACAACTGTCCTGCCATTTCCAACTGGGCGGCAAGAATTCGCTCTGTGATTGTATGGATGAAGAGGTCCCACATGGCAAAAGTGGTCCTGAAGGAGAAGCAAGAGTTGCTCAGTAAGCATAATGAATATTTTTTTTAAGATTGTGTATATTATAATCATTAGATCATGATCAAATTAAATTTATAAACTAAGATATGTGGGACCATATGGGACCTTACATTAGCATTTAAGTTGAGAACGTGTTACCCCTCAGAGCTGCCCAAGCATATGCTGCTCCTAGATGTAAAGACCAGATGGAACTCTTTGTATTTGATGATGGAGAGATTCTGCGAGCAGTTTCCTGCCATCCAGGCTGGAGCCATCGATCCACGGATAAGAAAGTCCATAGAAAAGGAAAGGTGAGTGGTATTGAAAAATAATCATAATATGGCTTAATTTGGACTCAGGTTTTATTTTTGTTTGTTTTATGCAACATATCTGTTGTATTTTTGCTTTGTTGATACTGCAGACTGGCCACAATGGGCAATGATGACTTAAGAAAAGCAGAGGAGTTTGTGGTACTCTTGCGGAAGCACTACACCTCCACACTAGCAGTGTCCAGTGACAAAAGTCCGACCTGTGGTGAGATTTTGCCCATCCTGCAAAAGCTACAGCGACACTACACCGTACAAGAAGATGACTCTGCCTTCACAAGGAGCATAAAGTACAACATTTGGAAAGATCTTTCCAAACGATACCAGGTACTATTGATGATTTATTTATCATAAATAAAATAACAGTTATAAATACTGAAGGATTGTCATGATGTCACATTTTCCTCCCTCTTAAAAATTTAAGAACGCTGATATCAAGAGCTTCCTGGAGGAGGCCACAATCTTGGACCCCCGATTTAAATCCAAAGTGGATAAGGATGA
>NW_005187592.1:982346-983974 GCF_000239375.1 Pundamilia nyererei
TTGCTCCTAATCTGTGTTTATTAAGGATAACCTGTACTGTGAGGGAAGGGTTGTATGTTGTTTTTAGTTTGCTGGAAATTTTTTGCATCCTTTAGTGCATCCTCATGACCTACTTCATGTTTACGCAGTGTGTTAACCACTACACTATGGAGTCTATGGCTGAAATGTTTTTCATTGTTCATGTCAACTATGACCATCGTCCCATAACATTTATGCACTATCCGATAAGTGTCACAGCCAAAAACATCACAGCATTAACTTATCAATACTGAGTGCTTACATTTTTCACACAGCACCAGAGTTTTCGAAAGAATCATCCAATTAATTTTGCAGCTGTTAGCCTTTAATGATCCAAACACATATTGTTAGAAAGAGCTGTGAGAAACAGAAGTGACAGAAGTGACGGGAAAAGGTAAGCGACCCATGTTGTAGGTGACGTCAGACGGCGGAGATTTGGCGGAAAAAAAAGCGAATGGTAGCGTAGAATTTAACAAAGTTTCTTTAAGCTTCAGTATTGCCAAATAAACTAACCAACTGTCATATAACTAACAACATCTGTCCTATCATCTCTAACACCCTGGAAGACAACGGGGAGAGTTTAGACCCTCTCCAAGATTACATCGACCGCTGTTTTCAAGATTTAGTAATGAAGAAGGTTCAGAGTGCATCTTCCCCGGCCAAAATTGAGACACCGTCATCGAAGAGATGTCGCCTGGCAGACTCCCCCGGCACAACATCGCCTGCCGGCAAAGATATTGCAGACATCCTGGAGTCAATCGACAAGTGATTGTCCAGTTTCGATGCAAGGCTGTCCCTGGGAATTTAAATCCTTGTGAGAATCCCTAGAGTTCAGCCAGCAGCAGGTGGAAACGCTCGCTGCTGAAAATGCCATGCTTACGGGAGTCAGTCAAATCTCTCACCGATAACGTGACCCAGTTAAACATAGAAAATAAAAAAAATAAAAGAATCCGTTATCGATCTACAAGCCCGTAGCATGCGAGACAACCTTGTGTTTTCTGGTATTCCAGAATCTGCCGGAGAGGACGCAGAGGCAACGGTGAAAAGCTTCATTAAAACCCACCTGGAGCTGCCGGAGGACACCGTAAAGCACATCGCCTTCGAAAGAGTGCATCGCTTGGGGGCCGTGAGGTCACGTCCAATTGTGGCCAAATTTGGCCAATTCAAACAGAAGGAACAGGTGAAGAGTTGCAGCAGGGAGCTGAAAGGAACGGACTTCAGCGTGAACGACCAGTTCCCCAAAGAGATCCTGGAACGACACAAGGTCCTGTTCCCAGTTCGACGTAGCATCATCCAGAGAGGCTCCCGCGCTGTCGTCGCCGTGGACCGGCTCTACATGGACAAACAGCTCTACAACGACCCCGGCACCACACCGTGGTTATATTGACTGCACTCCAGATAAGAACCCACTACACTCTTTTCTTACTCATTCCCACTCTCTAAATACAAATAGTCTTAATTTTAGCCGTTTTAGCCGTTTTCGTCCTGGTCGCGGAACACTAGACCAGCTCTTTATCCTCTCCAGGATACTTGAGGGTGCATGGGAGTTTGCCCAACCAGTCTACATGTGTTTTGTGGACTTGGAGAAGGCATTCGACCGTGCCCCTCGG
>NW_005187592.1:985248-1002861 GCF_000239375.1 Pundamilia nyererei
CCAGGGGTTGTGGTCATAACCTGGTTAGTGGCTCTGGTTGCTCTTAGAGGGTGTTCTCCTTGTGGCTGCATGCAGCAGGGCTGGGGGAAAGTCTGTGCTGGCGGATATAGGTTACTGGCCTGGTAGCCTGGCTGCCCCTGAGTGGATCTGGTTCAGGTGTGGGGGCTTGGGGTTCGGGGGTGCTTCGCCTCCATGCTAGGGCTCTGGCTGGGCCTTGGGGTCCTTGTTGGTGTGTCGCCGAGGTTGAGGGCGGGTGGGTGCACGGGGGCTCAGCCCTGGTGCAGGGGGCCTCTGGCGCATCGGCCTAACTAGGGGGCTCTTCAACTGACAGGGAGTTTGTTCCATCCTTGCAGGAGTCCACTCTGCAAGTGGGGGAGAGTCATAGGAGGGGTGGAGAATAAACTTAACCTGGGTGTCTACCGTCTTGTGCAGTCTGGGAGATGATTGAATGTTAGGATGGGTACAGTTTCCTCTGCGGTGGGGTCGGGTGGGCTACCCCGGGTCCTGTGGGGCTGGGCGGTCCTGCTGCTGTAGGCCCTGGTCTGGATGGGCCTGGGCTCACTTGCCTTGGTGGGTGCTGAAGGACGGGGGTGCCTACTGGGGTCAGCGGGGGAGCTGGCCCCAGGGAGGGGCATCTAGCCCCTCCCTTCTTTTCCTCCCCATCCCCAGCTGCCTCCCTCTTCCCGCTCCAACACACCCACCCACACAAGTAGGGCCTTGGGGTGCGGGTGTGTCACCAGGGTGCAGGGGAGGCATTCCCCCCCTCCCTCTGTTCCCTTCTGGCCACCTGTGCCTCAATTTTATTCCACAACTTCCACATTACTCACACTCTCATAACACATACATATAGGGCCTTGAGGGTGGGCACGTTAACGGTGTCCAGTGGACGGTCTGTGTATTCAACTCCACCTCTGGCGCCGGTGCCCACCTCTCAATTTTAAATCCATGTAGACATTGAGGGTTCTCGGGAGGGGCCGTGCTAACACCTGCTGCTCTCTGGCAGCAGCACCATGCTCTCCCGTGTTTTAAATGCACCTTAGAATAACACGCAGCAACACTACACATGAGCGAGAGGAGGGAGGTCTGCTGGCCATCGGGGCGGGGGGGCTGGGAGGAGAGTTCGGCCGTCCAATTGGGGTCCGGGATCCGGGGCCTCCCTGCTGCTGTGGAGCCTGGGGCGGTCTGCTTGCCTCCACCCCGGGGGAAAGGGTAACATCTCCTGGGTCTAGGTGCTGTTTCCCCCTCCAGGGGCGAGGGTACCTGGACCTGGGGTATAGAGTTTGTTTGGGGAGTGTGATTTTGTGTCCATCATCCATATATGTCCATCCCTACGTTTGTATATGTGTGCATGAGGGTGGGAATGCATGTTTGTGTCTGTGTGTGCCTGTTTGTCTGTGTTTATATGTCAGGTCGGGTCTTAGACTCCACCTCTCTGGGAACTCCCAGGCCCTCCAAGGCCTGTCTCCCCTCACCACACTCCCTGTCGGTAACTGATGCCCTCAGGGGTTGGTGCGTTGGTGGTTCTTGGTGTCCGGGGCTGGGCGCTCAGGTATGTACCAGCTCACTCCCGGTGACTACTTGGCGGGGCCTGGTGCCTGGTGCCTGGTGCCTGTTGCCTGGTCAGGCCTCTTCCGGGGCAAAGGGGGCCCTCAGGCCTCCAGCCTCTGGGCCTGCAGCTCGGTTCACTCTGGCACAGCTGGCTGCCGGCAGAGCCAGCGGGCACACCACTGCAGCCCCCTCTGGCTTCTGCTCCGTGGCTACTGGGTGACCCCTCATCTGGGGCTCTCCTCAGCTCTTCCCAGGAGGGTGGCACAGATGCCCCTCTGGTGGTCCTCCTTGGGCTCTCACACTCTGGGGGCCTCTGGATGTCTGGAGCCTGGATCTCCTCCATACCTGCTTCATGCCCTGGGGGACGGGGCTATGGCTCTCTACATCCACTTGCAGACCATTACATGGGGAAACCTTTTGAATACAAGCGTGCTGATCCACACAGATGTGCACATGGGTGTTCACTGTTCATAGACGTAAACTACACCTTTATTGGCTGCTATTTCCAAGCACATTGTGCGCTGTCGGTCCTGCTTGCTACACAAAAACATTCAATATTTAGTATTTACTGCTGTTTACACTTAGCTAGATTAATGCAATGGTGTTGTGTTTAGTATGTTGCTCTGGTTTTTTTTTTTTTTGCTTGTTTTCTTTTCTTTTTCTCTCAACAGGTGATCCAGGATATTTGTTTTCTCTTCTTTCTCTTTTTAAGTTTCCTTTCTCACTGTCCCTCTTCCCTTCTGTTTTTCCCTTCCTCTTTCTTTCTCCCTTTTCTATCCCTCAGTCATGTCTGTCCCGTCTGTAACAACTGAAAATAAAATAAAATAAATAATAACAACAAAGGTTGATCAAATGGACCAATACGGCAAGGCCGTGATGATCCATTTGGCAAAGTAAATCCATTGTGTATCCTTGTTGGTCTTCAGACAACAATTCTGACGGCTAAAGAACCAAATGGGACAGGCAAAAAACAAAAAAAGAAAAGAAAAAAGAAAGAGCTGTTACGACCCGTGCACGGATGTGGGTCGGGAGGGGGGACACAGTGAGCATTTGTCAGCATTGTAAGTTTTGTATGTGAAACTTAAATTTAAATTCTGTAGTTTAAAATTTCAAACGGGCAAATATGGATACATCCTGTACATTCAACATCTATTTAGACAAGTGTTTTGGGATGGATTAGGGAGAACCCACACCTGTCAAAAATGAATTGAAAACGATTAACTATGAATTACATCACAGTTTCTGACATTACCAATTGATTTTAATGACATCATTGTTTTACACACATACACTCTCATTTTGTCTGATGTTGTGCGTGTACTTATTTCTGGAACCTGTAGAGGCCGCTAGCAGAATTTAACGAATCATTTTAAACAAATCTCTTGTTAAAGTCTTGAGTCGAACAACAAACAAGGCTCTTGGCTATTGTTTGGGAACATCAGCAGCCCCTGAGATATTTTTTGTCGTATCCCTGTCCAGGTCCATCTCTAATATGGTTAACAATGACAGAAAGTTGTTTAGTATTCACTTTACAGCCTTGTCAGACAATCGCTCACTGATTGCAATCCAAACCTAGAGAGATGTTTCTTAGCTTGAAACTGAAGATGAAAAGTTTCCTTCTAAGTAATCAAGATTTCCATCAAAACACCACCTTAAGTACATACAAAGTAGTGTGGTGACAGGAGGAAATGGAACAGAAGTGAGAGAAAATGAGCATAGAGCTTCTATAAGTGTTTGTAGAGTGCAGCTTTCCTTCAGCTTTCACCTTAATGAAAACGGTTTTAATTTAATTTTCTAATCATCCATACTATCTCGTTTCATTTTCACCTTGTCATGTCTTGATTTGCACATCTTATACCTATTAAGCAAAGATTAACAAGCAAGCAGCAGTTACCACAACTAAATGTTGCTGTCAGTGCCCAAAGGCATTAGCCCAATCTACACAGCACTTAGAAGAGCATGCTATCAAAACATGGAACATTTCAGCTTCCTACAATATATTTCCAAAGGTATTCATCCGCCCATCCAAATCATTGGCCACAACCACAGCATCTTAGCCATGAAAAAGTAGGCTGCATAAAATCACAGAGTGGAGTGAATAGTGTGCAGAAATCCCCAACTTTCTGGCAAACATTGCCATTGGACACAAACTGGTAACTAGAAAAAGGCCCATAAGACACAGAATGAATGGAAGGAATAGAGGCAGGAGAAAACACGCTAGCCACTAATTCAGAGCCCTCCAAACAACAGAGTTTCTAAACACAATTTATAACCATGACAGTCCTGATTTTTTTTTCTAAAGTGTTTTTCATTAATTCCTTCTTCACCCAAGAAAATCCTCAAGGTTGGGGAATTCAATTAGAGCACAGATCCTAAATTAGACTGATCATCTAAAATGGACCTTTCTCACACTCAGAGCAGGAAGAAACTGTTACAATATGTAAAGCATTTAAACCTATTCAAGGATTCAAGGAGCTTTATCGTCATTCACATCACATGTTAACATGAGGTGGAACGAAATTATGTACACTTGGTTGCAGAGCAAAAAGAATCAAAAATAATGAAGAAACAGATGGGTTTTTTTAAGTAATAAGTAATTTGTGAATTGTTTTTGATTTTTTTTTTTTGTGAATTATCATAAGTTCTTTTTTTTATGATATATTGATTAACTTATCCTAACCCAATTGTTTGCTATGTGAAGAAGCTTTCTGACATGGTTATCACTCACAATCATAAAGGTTGTTTCACTACGTAATAGTTACTAAAATTATTGCTTTCTTGCGAGAAGACTGTGTCCTGTCCTTCTGGCAATGATGAATCTAGATCAGGACGGTTTTGTAAAAATGTGCCTCATCATGTTAGATGGTTATTGAGTGTTTGAAGACACTGAAGTTTTGTTTTCAGATGTTGAAAAGCCATTTGAGGGCTACAGATAATTTACACGACCCCATAAGCCAGGTTCCCACTAATAATCTGATGTCACTAGCATTGATGCTTTTGAGTGACACGTGCCAGGGGTGCCCACTTTCACCACTGCTCTTTGTGCTAGCTGTATAGCCGTATAATAGCATATGATCTCATTAGTGAATTTCTAGTGAAGAAATAGGGAACGTAGAAAACCGTATCATAATTTATGCCGAGAGTAAACTTTTACTTCTGTCAGTATTTATCAAATCAATCCTCCATGAAACCAAGCTAACTGACACAGCTGCAGGATTTTCATATTTTAAACTAAATGAGACAAAATATTCTTTAATTTCTTCTGAAAAAGACAATCAAAACTACTTGTTTTAATGTACAATGCAGTGCGTGGATTTGAATTTTTATGTATGAATATTACTTAGGTGATACAACATGTAGTCCCCTGTAACTATTTGCTTCTAATGACCTCATCAAATTTACTCCAAGAGGTGGTCACGGTCTGGACTGAAGCATATCCTATCACATCATTAATCACACATCTGTTTTCTGGGTTGTAAGCAAATAATTATGTTTTGAGTGTCAAGAACAGAGTTTATACACATGATCAATACAGAGTTTATCAGCGGCCATGCTCAGGAGATAGAGTAGGTCATTTATTAATTGGAAGATTGGTGGTTCGATTGCTTGCTGGTCCAGTCTGCATGCCAAATATCCTGTGAATGTGTCTGGATGTTAGACATAAAGTACATAAGCATAGAAAAAAAGTGCTTGCAGGAATGGGTGAATTGGGCATGTTGTATAAAGCACTTTGAGTGCTGAGGTAGAGTAGAAAAGTGCTTTATAAGAGTTCATTTACCATTTAGTCCAGGCGTCACTGGAGCTATTATGGGTGCTTTCTAACTCCTAACTATATAAAGGTGGTATAATGGCAAGCGGTCATATTTAAATTCATGATTTCGACCACTGACCTTACCTAACAGTAAGCATGGACGCCACAGCCTGCTCTGCATCAGCAAAACATAGTTCATTAATGTGAAATCTGCAAGAATATCGTTAAGTTTACTTATGCGAATAACACAAAACTATTAGAAATTAATTTGTTTTTAAAGATATTGCATAATTTTGAGTTCGGAACAAAGGCATCCTCTGTACTCTTAAAAACAGCCTTAAAACTTTTCTTGTTGGTAAAGGTCATAGTTAGAGCCCTTAGTTATGCTGCAATAGGCTTAGGCTGCTTGGGGGCTTCCCATGATGCACTTAGTACATCTCCACTTTTTCCACTCAGCTCTTTTTACTCCCCAGGTGTTTATATACCAATAAACTCCATCTCTCTCTCTCCCATGGTGTGTCTTTTGTGTTGTTTCCATTTGCACCCTTTCCCTTCACCCCATCTGGTCATGACAGGCTGTCAATCCCTGAACCTGGCTCTGCCAGATGTTTCTACATGTTCAAGTTTTTTCCTTACAAAGATTGCCAAGTGCTTGCTCATAGAGGACTGTATAATTGTTATGGTTTTCTCACTATGGTAGTGCATTTACCTTACAATGTAAAGTGCTACATAAACAAAGCTGAACAGAGGGCTTTGGTATAGCTTACCAAGTTGTCCGGAGGACCCATATACTGTATTATTATATTATTATATTAAACTGTGTCTAGGACTTAATTACTCGTTCATTTAAGGTTGCTGTTATGCATCATTTTGCCCACTATAAACCCTGCAAGTCATTACCTGATTAATCCACACACGAACACACAGTCACACACATTTACAACCATCCCTACAACATGTATGACATCACACTACAGGAGACACTCACACAGGTATTTGTTCATTCCACTCAGAGAGGCCCGAGGAGACCGACGACGCTGTTCAAACCAGGAACATTGCTGTTAGTTAAGTGCTAACCACAGTGCTAACCACTGTCACTGTGGCACTTGTAATCCTATTTTTAATGTTGTTTAGTACATAATGCATTTTTCTTGTCACAGCAAATGTAGAACATACTGACCCCAAACCAGCCTTTGTGTTTAAGCTGGAAAGCTGAATAAAGCTTTAGAGATCAACCAGAGAGGTAATGATAGTTGCATCAGCCTTGCTGCCTCGTCGTGACACTAATCAGCTCTGTGAAGTTGCTGAACAGCGTGACGTGATGCAGAGCGCAGCTTTCTGCAACTGAAAATGAGTGTGTGACTAAATCGCTGCTTCCTATTCTGCTCCAATACTGAAGCTGCATTGTTTTCTCAGCCATGGTTAATGTCTTTGACAGTGAGGCAAATAATTACAACGTCTACCTGTTTCCTCCCAATTTCCCATCCTCTAATTCTCTGTGTGGAATTGGAGATGGGGGGGAATGAAAGCTGATTATCTTCACTCCAGCAAATCTAAAATCACCCAGAAACTGCAAGCACGCTCACTCTGTCATGTTCACTCTCTCTACATCTTTCTCTCTGTGAGACAATCAGTGCTTTTTGTTGACAAAGATAGGAATCTGTGCTATGCTGCCTTTGGCTGGAGTTGCAGAATGCCGTGCAGGCTAAGTGCTAAATGACTGAGTTACATAGAAAAGAATGGAATTCTGGTTGCTGTCACTCCACCTCAATTAGTTAGAATAATTGCAGGCTACAATATATGTGTGGACACTACACAAGCACAAACACAAGTTGATAACACAATTCATACTGTGTATGTAAGATAAGGAGAGACAGCCTGGAAGGTATGGTTCCACTGGCTCGTGCTCAAATCATACTCAGGTAGAGGTGAAGGAAGACGGAGAGAGAGAAGTGAACCTGTGAGTGGAAACAGAGTCCGAGCTAGAAACGGGTAGGTCTCTGTATGAGTGTGCTTCTCAAACCCTCTGACAGATGTGAATCTTAAATCTTAACGCCTTAATTCCCACTGTGTCATATTTGAGACATTGAGACATCCTACTTTGACAGTAAGACTTCCAGGCCACTATAAGGTGCACTTAAAATCCTTTAATTTTCTCAAAAATCGACAGTGTGCCTTATGATGAATTCTGGTTGTGCTTACTGACCTCAAACCGATTTTATGTTTTAGTACGACTTTGGTAAGCTAGGAAGCCGCACCGCTTGATGGATTGTCTGAGGGTTACGGCTGCCATAGTCAGGAGCCTCACGGAGTAATCTGGGTCTTCTTCAGGTCCCAAACTCAAACTGTCTAAATTCTTTCATCTCTAATAAAATGAACAGTGTTGCTGCTTTACCAGGTGTAACAATTAAGTTTAACATCCAGGCATCCATGAAAACAGAATTTATTAAATTTAACAGAGTTAGAAGTTAGCAGGAAGTTAGCTCGCTAGCTTCCACCTAAGCATGATATAGCATGTTCTGACTGAGAGATTTCTGAAAAATTCAAGCGTACAGCTCTGCTATCACTTCCAACATAAATGAAGACAGAAAACTAAACAGCAGTGACGTTTGTAGGGTTACTGAAGTTGGGCTAGCTGGTATATAATGATGTGCTACGTGACCGCTAGCAACACAGCTATGTTAGCATAACATAAACACAGTGAAGCAGGAGGATGAACGCTAACTTTTTTCACTCACTAACGTGAGGGTTCCCGATGGTTAGGGACAAATGCAATCGCATAGCAGGATGCTGTAAACGGACCAAACTTCAGTCAGGAGAACAACTGAGATAATCCATCCACAATACGAGGTTAGTCATTAATGTACTGCAACAACGTGGAAATAGAGCAGCAGGGGGAGAATTCATGAAGAAAGCAGAATGAGTTGAGTAAAGTTTGACTTATCTGACTGTTTTGTTTCACGAAATGCGCCTTATGGTCTGAAAAATAAACTACTTTAACGTATGCTTTTAATCATTCTCAGGGAAACAGTTTATGCACCCACAAAGAACTCAAGAAAAAAAACTGGTAGAGTCAGGCAGCTGCCCAAGTAAGGTGTGCAGGGGCCACGCCAAGCACACATTTGCTGGCACAATTAGACAAGGTACTGACAAAATAAAACCACTAAAACGTTCAATTTGACTGTGCCATATATTTGTGTTCTTACATTCACCTCTAATGGTTGGGTATGTTGAGAAAAGTTCACGGCTGCCGTGTGTGTGTGTGTGCGTGTATGTTAAAATGGCTAAAGCCTGCTCTCAGCTGGCAGTGATGCAGTATGAGTAAGGTCGTCTGAAACTGACTGAAGGTGCTGGCCCACTTTAATCTAAGCGACAGGCCGAAGAAAAACATTTGGCATTGACAGAACACATGAACTTCCCTCCCACCCAGGCAGAGACTTGCAGTGGCTGTCTCCAAGCTTTAACACAGCCTGTTCCCTACGCTGGCACTCAAAAACCACACGGTGAGCGAAGCAAAAGATTTCCTGTCAGAGAGAAGAAAGTGTGTGTGTGTGTGTGTGTGTGTGTGTGTGTGTGTGCAAGCATGCATTTCTCTGCACCTTTTTCTCACCTCACGCTTCCCTCTCCATCCACTCCAGCTTCTCTGGGATCTCTTAATGACATTCCACTTTCAGCTTTGCTGTGTCTCGTCAATCATGAAAGTTAAAACAAAAGCTCTGCGTACTTGTCGTTTAACAGCAGGGCTCTTCAGTTAATGTTTTTCTCTCCCCTTGCAGAAACACTTTCCCAACAGATAAATTTCTCTTTCAACTGAGCAGAAGCATTCTGCAGAAATCACTTATCTGTCATTCTTAAATGGTTATCCCACTCTCATATTGAGCATTTGGCATCCAGCTCTTATTTTTTTTCTCCTCCCCTCCTTCTTTGCCCCCTGTGGACTAGCAAAGACTGCGACAAATGTCTTAATGGCTGCATTTGTTCATTTTTCCCCTCCACAATGTTATGAATTTTAAATGGCTCCTGTTTAATTTACCGCTCTAGAATGTCTGGCATTTTGCAAAAAATGCTGAGGGCAAGCAGTCTGTCTCTGCGGAAGGTGAGAGGTACCGCTTGATTTGGAACGCACTTTATCACTCGGCACATGCAAAAGTCTCTTCTGTTCAACAGGTAATCAGAAATGTTAAGAATACCAGAGGCGGGTGGCTATATCTCAGAGGCAAAGTCACCTTGGGACCTCCATCTGTTGGAGCATATGTTCAGAGTGCAGCTGTCTGCATAGAAAACAGGCAAAGCCCCGAGTGCTGCTGCTGCTGCTGCTATCGTTTCCTTGGAGTTTTTCATTCCTTCTTGCACTCGTCTCTCTTCTACACCTGCTCTCTGGACTCTTGTGATACAGTTCACTGTATCACTGCTCTGAAACCTAGAGGACAATTCAGTTTTGTTGTATTTATAAGCGACTCTTTAGCAAACATATGGTCAGCATCTAACTTAGTTAATTTAATTCATATTTCAGTTCGCTGTACAATACAGAGCACACCTAGTCTCCCTGGGGTTCACATTCACCCATATATTTAAGAATTTATCACAAAAAACCCTGGAACTGTGACATAACTTTCACTCTATTAGTATGCTTGCATGAATAGCAGAACACTTGTTTTAGCTTATCATCCACTGAATTAAGAACTAATCGGGCTTCTTCTTCTGCATAACTCGACATTTTTTATTCATGTATTTTTTCTAAGTGTTGTTTTTTAAGATCATTTTATGCAGCACATATCAAATGATCGTGCAGTACTCCTGATGTGACAGAACAAGCGAGAAAGCATCAGTCAAAACTGAAGTAAGAACATATGCGGAGCATTTCCTTGAAACAGCTGTTGCCCTTTGCCATCTTAAAGACAGTGTAATCAGTAATAATGTGACAATCTCCATTTCTGGTTCATGGTTTCTTGCTCTATTATGTTAGCTTTCCTTTGTTTCTACACTGTGTTCCTTATTAGGTTAGGCAATGTTTGTGTTTCCTTTCTATTTCCAGTCTCCCCAGTTGTGTCTCCATTCTCTGTCCTTCCCCTTTTGTGTGTGTATGTGTGTGGACATATGCTGATTGATTCGGAGGAGTTTCCCGCCTTGCGAAGCAAACAGCCAATGCAACGGGTGATCGACTCTAGCTGCTTCGCAGGATTATTGTACTAGCAGCAGTTAGTGAAGCTGCTCTCCAACTCTTTGGATGTTCTGCAAAGTTTATTCACCTTTTTGTTCCTTTGTGCAGGATGCCGAGTGGTGAGCAGACAGGGCAGTGTGTTCTGGGAGAATAGTGTCACTGTTTGGATCCAGACTCGAGGAGACTGGACCCTCAAACTGCTCTGACCATCAGAATTATGTTTCACTGTAGTTCACTGTAAATAAATAAAAATAAAACCGTATTCACTTGGAGCCCTGCGTATGAGTCCTCCCTGTTAACAGGTCACCTTGACAATGCAAGTCAAATGATCAGAATACATAATTACTGAAACCACAACTCCATAGTGAAGCACAAAAAGTTATTTTTATATTCTCAGAAAAGATACCATTAAAAACATTATAATCTGCCATAAAGATAAAGATAGCTCCTGTCTCGATGAAAAGTTACGTCTGTGAAACCATAAGGTCTGAGGTGTACAATTTACTATTTAAAAAATCAGTTTTTGTTTGCTTTTTTAGGTAAAGCTATAATTTTAGACACGTTCCAAAACACTGCCAGGTAAACATCTGTTAAAGATGTGTCCAGTTGAATAGCAGATAATCTGTGTGAAAGTAATCATCCACAAAATTCACTCAACTATATCTTCTTTAACCTTTTCAAACACAAACAAACGTGTTTATTGTCCGTAATCCCATCAGTGATATTGCCAGTAATGTTAACAACTACTGCTTGCAAACAAGATCTTAAACGTTTAGCATTGTTGCTGATGCTACAGTCACATTATCCAAAACGGTGTGTGAACGACCACGACAGACCTGATGACATTTTACTGCTTTTCGGCATCTTTCTTCCACACACTACTTGTTCGGTTGCTGCTATACGTGAACAACATACACGCTAACAACAACCACAAGCAAGAACAGCTTTTTATGCCGGAGAGGCGTGATTGCAGGTGCCGCGCAGGTGCGTCCATCTCACCTGCAGCAGCATCACAGACCACGCCCTGCCACATGGTGGTTGGAGACAATTACCCAACCAACATTACTGAGAGTGTGTTCAATGAATTTGCAGTTTGGTTGTCTTTGATCTGCAACCACTTGAAATCAGTTGCTGTCTTCAAAGCAACATCAGGACTGTTAGACACTAATACGATCGAGTCTGCTGTTAGTTCAAGTTTGCAGTTACATGTATTATGTCTGGGATAATGTGCCAATTAATTGTGATAATCTGCAAACCAGTTGTTGTTTAATTGCACAGATATTAAACCAAAATTCAAGTATTCAAGTTTACATTAAAGAGAAACATTATTTACATTCAGAGTCCACCCAAAACCTCTTAGATGTTTTGGGTGGATGGTTTTTCAAATTCCTCCACAAGTAGTGATGTAGTTGCTACAGGATGGCAGTTTACCTCAAAATGATAAAGGCACTCAACTTTGCATTTATATAGGTATAAAACTAGAAGACTACCAGTTTGCAGCCGGTCAAGTAATTAGATTGCTAATCACACTTTTATCAATATGTGATCAATTAGAAATGACTGTATATATATCATGTCCACACACACACTGTCTTCAGTATTTAATACTGTTGGAGATACAGTATGTGGATCATCTATATCCCTCACAAACTTCTTTCTTTTTCTGGATGGAGAGATAGATACGACAGTAATTGTTTTCTTGTGCTGTTGTACACCATTTTGGAATAGTTGATTGATTTTGGTTTTCACACTTCTGAGAGCACAACTTGCTTGGCTCCACTCACAGAGGCTTGGCATTAAATACCCTTTCTACCAGTTAGGCTGAAAAAGAAACTTTGGAGGCTGCTTACAAATTCTCCCTGCGTGTGTGGAGTTAGGTGTGATGAATGGTGTCTCAGATGTACCACCTATCTGTGCTCACCCCGCACAACGGGGGAGCATTATCACTCTGTTCCTAGCTGGTCGAACACAGTCCCAGTTTGTTCCAGACATCATTTTGCAAGCTGAACACACACTGTTCCATCACATCTTGTTGTGGCCGATAATGGGGCTTTTGTGTGAATCGTAATAGAATTGCAATATCAAGGTGGATCATTACTTTCACATGGATAGAATATTCATATAGTTTCTCACACCAAATAGAATATATTTGGTGTGAGAAACATTGAGAACCTGCATGGGATGGGTTTTTGTTTGTTTTATAATAGCATGTTGCCTTTAGTGTCTTTACTAATATTATGATATCATTGGGGAAAAACACTCTATAGTGAAACCAACAATTCAAACCATCCAATAAAAGTTAAAGGTGAATATCTCCATTTGCAGTAGAAGGTCATAATATTGAGATTAAGCAAAAACCAAATTCCCCTTGTGACAAACATAGTTGTGGTTATGCACAGCTTTTTATGTGAAATGTTACTTTACACATAAACTGCTGTGAGCGAGTGAATGCTGGCCCGTCTCCCTCTGTTAGCACTGCAATGGACCAGCAGCCTTATGGATGGATGCATGTATATCAACAGAAAGGTAGCTTAAAGGGAGAACAGCTAAAACAGCTACTTTCACACAGTGGATAAAAATGAACTAATCTGTAATTACTTGTTGTGTTTGCTACCAAATATAGCACAAAAATTAGCAACATTTTACTAAAGCACAGTGTTAAAAATGTCCAAAAGTATGTATAACTAACATGCCAGGACATCGAGTCAGGATTCAGTTTGTGCAGATTTACCAATCAAAGCAGTGCAGTAGGATAAGAAGCAGTGTATCAGTCTGTACGTCATGATTAGTTCAAGAACTCTCTTCAGTTTACCGCTTTTTGAAAATGATCCGATTCAACTATACACATCTTTCCTGTAATATATCGTTTTAGGTTTTTATGGTGTAAATTAAATTACAGTGGGATACTGGAGAATGTTGGAAGCAAATCTTAGAAAACACGAGAACCAAACAACTGACTATACCTTTAAAATACACCAGACTTGATCACTTCATTCAGTACAGGTGCAGAAAGGTTGGCCTGAGCAAGAAGACTGCCTGCGAGCGGCAGATCCAACCCAATAACTCCACTTGACAAGAGTTGGAGAGGAGAGAGAAATAAAGGAAAAGAAAACCCAAACCCAACCCTGCTGGGCTAAACACGCTATTGTGGTACAGAAAGAACGTTCAGACCACCATCTTGTTCTTTTCAATTTCCCAGTGTTTTTTTTGTTTTATTTTTAAGTTATAAAAACTTTTATTTGATTATAAATTACTGTGTTGTTGTTTTTAATTCACCAGATACTTTTCAAGATAAATCCCAGCAAAAGATGAAAAGAAAGACAAGAATGTTACCAGCCAGCAGCTGACAAAAAGAAATTGTGAACCCGCCCTCATCTGTGCAGAGAACGGGGCGCCAGCGGTGGGCCTGCCAGTTCTGCTGTTCTCTGGAAAGTGCCAGTCGATCAGTTTTGGGTAAGTTACTTCAAAAAAGTAATTCATAACTAATTACTTAGTCAATATTGTATTTAAAATACTTATCTAATTACTGTGTCAGAAAAGTAACTTAATTACTCAATAAGTAATTTAACTAAATACTTTTTAAAATCCCTATAAACGTAGAGTGGGCAAACAATAGAAATTAAACTCTTTAGATAATAAATCATTTTTTTAAAAGACGGAGACTCTACAGTATGCAGAGGTAGCATCTCTTCCACATTGTAGCCTGCAATCATTCTTTAAGCTCACCTTCAGACACTTTCTGTGCTGCTGAAGTAAAATCAGGTTTTGCCTGCTTAGCAGGAGTTGCCGCGGTGTTATCCATGGATGATGAACAAGGATCGCTCAGAAGTGTTTGTCTATGCTCTCGTGTCAGGCGCGTCAGTAGATTACTCGTGCTATTAACAGCGGCCGATAGTTTTTTCTCCCAGGACATAGCTTACATATTACTGTAATGTTCTTGTCTGCTTGTTTCAGAAAAGTGAAGAGACGGGAATATGTCCACTTCATAAAACAGCCACTCGCTTCAGCCGAGTCCGACATCTTCCGCTGTAGAATACGACTGTGCTGAAAACTCACGCGAAATGACGCGCAGCTGCACTACAGCGATGTTAAAGCGGCAGAGTTTACTTCTACGTTTAGAAGACAAATTGTTGAAATTAAATAATGATATTCAGCGAGTTTAATTATTTTACAATGTAACGCAAGTACAACAGGGGCAATTGATTTCTGTCATGGTCTGTTTGTTAACAGAATTAAATGTTGAGAAGAGGAAGCAAATGTCTCCAAAGTGTTTAAGAGTTGTCAATGTAAAACTAATTTTATTTATTTTTTATTTCAAAATATAAACATTGTAAATCAAAATCTTGAAATCCTGTGTTACAGCAGTATTATAAGCCTTCTTCAGTATATAATTTTAGTTTATATGAAGTTAAAGTAAAAGTCATACTATAGATTATATCATCAAAAACGAACAATTGATAAAACATGATGATCTGAACATTTCATATTTTGTTTTGTTTTTTTAATTTGGGTTTTCTATTTCTATTCTATTTTATTTCCTTAATCAACAGGATGCATTATAAACGAACTGTATCCTTAGAAAATCAAACAACAACATTTAGAATAAATGAAAACCGTTTTTTTCTCATTTATCCAAATGGTGGATTTGGATATCAATCCTTTATTTGTAATAACTGTTCGATATAACGATTCAATATGAAAATGTCTATTATTACACTGTCGTTTGTTTCGTGGTGTTGCAAATAACAATGTTTACGGCAATATTTTTTCAGTGTTTTGATGGTCACTGTAGTGGCTATATTAATTTCTTAAAGTTCGGTTTTTAC
The DNA here is from genome assembly GCF_000239375.1 of Pundamilia nyererei. Classification (NCBI taxonomy): domain Eukaryota; kingdom Metazoa; phylum Chordata; class Actinopteri; order Cichliformes; family Cichlidae; genus Pundamilia; species Pundamilia nyererei. Next base: position 1,000,535 of record NW_005187592.1, read on the forward strand.
TCGTTGTCGTTAGTGACAATGGTGGTAAACCAGCCACCGTCCGCTTGTTTATTTCCCCACATAAACCGTTCACAATAAAGCTGAAGATCCTGTTGAAATTTTTCAAAATAAACTGAAATGATGACAAACAGAAGGACCAGTCAAAACAAATCGAGGACCTTATTTCTAAATGACGGGCATGGACATGGTTTGGTTATGAAAAGTCTGACACGGACCAGAAAACTGTGGAAATTATGCAGGAAACCGGTCCCCACCCCAGACTCAAACACGACAAACCTCTTCTACCACCTACGCAAGGATCACGTGAAAGAGTAATCAAAGAGAGTTTAGGGAGGAGAAGCAAAAAAAGAGTCAGCAAGGGCTCAAAATCAACCTTAGACTCAAACATTAGAACGCCATGTAATAAATACTCACAAAGAAAATGGCGGCTGTTGCAACTTATGTCTGAAAATGTATAGTTTCATGCATCGGTCAAAAAACTCTATTCCAGGTACACGACGCCCAGCTAAGAACACTTCACGCAAGTTGAGTTTCCCGAGATTTGCAGAATTTACAGAAAATATAAGATTTTTTAAATATATATTGTTATATCATTGTCGGGACAATAAACGTCTTATATCGGGATATAAGAATTTTGGTCATATCGCACAGCCCTATCATAAACTTGGGATTCCTGAGCACAGCTAGTTAAGCATACCTCGATACTTTGCATTGCTGTCAGCAAGTCATGTTCTTCACTTTTGTTTTTGGCACTCGGGGGTCCATCGGCACAGAATTCAGTATTCCAGCTTTCACTAGGGCTTTAAACAGTTGCCCTTCAAAATGCAAACCATAAATGGACGTGTTGCACTTTGATGAAAAAAAAAAAGCACTGTTTATTTTCCATACATCTAGAGCAGTTTGTGAGCATTTGCATAAATCCAGTTGGAACGTTCCTTTGCTTTAGCAGTTTTAAAGAAAACTTAAAGAAGCTGTACCATACATACTGAATTGTGCATACAAATCTAAAACCCTGCTGTGGCACCCTGTGACAGTCTGAATATACAAAAGATACATTTGCACTTTAATTTGTGCAACCGACAGAGGCCCTCTGCCTGCTGTCTGTATACCAAAAGGCTCCTCACATCATGAAAGACAGAGTGAAACATGATGAGCCTGTGACTAAAAAATTCATTGGTGTTGATGCATAATTTAAGTTTGGAGTATGCAGATGGATCTTTTAAAGTCCTGATGTACTTCAGATTTCTGTGGAGGAGTTGGAGGAGCTTCTGCTAATCAGCCCAAAAGATCAAAGTTCAGAAGACATTTAGGTCACATTAATCACAACCTTTGGCAGATGCACTGGCAATTTAGGTAGGTAGGTGATATGCCGCTGGATTTTTAGTATCATGGAGTATATACATGCTAAGAAAAAAGCAATGAAAGTCACACTTCGGAAATGCTTTACAAATCATTGTGCACGTTGTTGCAAAATCAGAGAAATTGATTATAAATCTGACACTACAGGTACATTGGTCATATTGGTCTGACCCATGTTGTTGACCCAGTAAAGCTTAGTCATTGGAAATGAGATAAAAATTCAACCCTGATTAAAATTAGACCAAAATAAAAGTGATCTCTTTTCAGCTTAAACAGCATAAAATAATCACATATTGTATGTTTGTGCCCATCCTGTACATTACCTAAGCAATATTAATCAAACAATACTATATATGGAAATGTGGCTGAATGTACCTTTTTGCTGGTGATAGTCAAAGAGAAATGGATTAAGATTGGCACATGAGGTTCATCAACACATTCCTGATTCCTAAATTATCAGTTGGCCATTTAGGGCATGCCAAAATGACCCCAGGATCAGTGGCATATGTGCTGCAGTGCTCCTGGGTGTAAGTCTGCAGGACTAACATTAAAATAACATATTATTTATAATATGTTATGTATGTAATAAAATAAAATTGAATTGAATATTAATGCACTTCACAGCAGCAGGATTCTGTTGGCTTTGAAATATAGTGGCGTCAGAGCTGGAGTTGACTTATGAATGAATAACTGCACAGGACAGAAATAATCTTCTAGATTCCCTGGGTCTTTGTGTGCATTATGTGCCCCCAGTGAAGCAGCACTACTGTGAGTGTTATTAGTGGCTTGGCTCAGCTTAGGTTCCTTATTCTCTAGAGGCTGCTTATATGTCCTCGAAACAAAGCCCACACTTCTGTATTCAGTCCCACCAAAAGTCATCCTGTGATAATTAGTACATTAGTAAAATGTATCCCATTACATTGTCACATGTATGTAGTAGGGGTGCAACGATACTCGTATCGATATTG
>NW_005187592.1:1016638-1017719 GCF_000239375.1 Pundamilia nyererei
GGTACTCTGTCTCATCATCCCTGCTGATGCATCCAACCACCGCAGAGTCATCAGAGAACTTCTGAAGATGGAGGTCTCTGTGCAGTGGCTGAAGTCTGTGGTGTAGAGGGTGAAGAGGAAGGGGGAGAGGACAGTCCCCTGTGGTGCCCCTGTGTTGCTGATCACCTTGTCAGACACACACTGTGGGAGACGTACATATTGTGGTCTTCCTGTCAGGTAATCAACAATCCAGGACACCAGAGAAGCATCCACCTGCATCGCTGCTAACTTATCACCCAGGAGGGTCGGCCTGACGGTGTTGAAAGCACTGGAAAAGTCAAAAAACATGACCCTCACAGTGCTCGCCGGCTGGTCCAGATGGGTGTAGACACAATTGAGCAGGTAGATGATGGCGTCCTCAGTTCCAAGACGAGGCTGATAAGCGAACTGAAGGGGATCCAGGTGTGGTCTTACTATGGGTCGCAGCTGGTTCAGGATGAGCCTTTCCAGGGTCTTCATGATGTGGGAGGTCAGTGCCACGGGCCTGTAATCCTGGGGGCCACTGGGACGTGGCGTCTTTGGTACAGGGACGAGGCATGATGTCTTCCACATCACTGGGACCCTCTGCAGACTCGGACTCAGCATAAACAGTTTATGAAAGACTCCACACAGCTGAGGACGAGGGGACTCACTCCGTCTGGTCCAGCAGACTTGCCTGAGTGAAGTCTCCTCATTTGCATCTCAACCTGGTATAGAGATTGACAGACCACGTAACTTTCGCGCATTGCATGCCGGTAACTCGTGGCAAAACAATCCAAGTACCTGCATCAAATGCAAGCATTTTCAGCACCACAAAACGTTCATTCTTCAGTTCCAATAAATTCTTGCTTTTTCTTTGCCCCCCAAAAAGGTATGTACAAAACGAAGGAGAACAATGCCGGTCCGTACAAAGACAGACTTAATGAAAAGTCAAACCAGTGAAAGTGTTAGATCCTTACGAGCACACAGAGGGACAAAATACGTTAGCGTGCTGCCCAACTTCACCACGCTCATATTTATAACCATATGGTTCTTTGAGTGAGTGCATACACTCGTGAAGTTT
>NW_005187592.1:1019232-1028713 GCF_000239375.1 Pundamilia nyererei
TTCCCAGTTGGTCACCTCGAAACAGCCCTGTAGTTCCGCTATTGCCTCCTCTGACCACCTCCTAACAGTCCTGGTGGTCACAGGTTCCCTCCTCACAATTACTGGTCTATAACTCCCTAATTTGATACAGTGAACATTATATCAGGTGATGATGATTTAGACTTTAATGGTAACTTTTCCATCACTTTGTATCATTAATTGGGTTGTCAGGCCTTAAGGTTTTCACTCTCCAAGTATTTTCAAGCCTCACAAGGCAACAAACCAAAAGAGTTTGTGAAAGTTTTCCTCCTCAATTACAACCAGTTGTAAAAAACAAACATGCTGCCATCTGTCTACTGCTTCTGGGGTGTATTTGAGATACTGCTCTATCTGCTGTACCTGCTGTTTATTGGACAAAATTTGTCTATAATACAAACAAGTAGGAAATGTTTGGTTCAGTGTACATTATATGGATCATTAAAAAGAAAACTGGATTATTCTCATTCAACACCAAGTCTATACACATTTTCAGTACGAAATGATCAATGTGTTGTTGGGGGGTGTGATGGAGTCAGCATGTGGTAGGAGACCTCCTGAGCACTGACTGGAAATCACTTTTGCTTCAGTTTCAGTATTCACTGCAGTGACCAAATGCCTAACCCCTCTCACTCTATTAATCTTTTCAACCCATTTACATTTGACCCTGTGTGTCAGTTTGTTACCATTTTTTTATCTTTCTGTTTTTTGAACTATGCTGCTTATACTTCTCCCAGATATATGTCTGGGCCACTTTCAGTCCTAACACACTCACTTTTGGCACAGGTGGGTAATAATATACTTCGTATTGTGTGCAAATATTTTAGGCTAGCAGAGTTGAGCCTTAGCACCTAATAAATGGGCCGTATTTTGTCAGACAAGCTTGTATAAAGTCCAAACGTGTGCAGGAGTGCTAGAGGAACTGGCTAGGCACACACACACACACACACACACACACACACACACACACACACACACACACACAGTGATAACACTCACAGGATACCTTAATTCCTTATTAATTAGTCAAGTTGTCTTGTCATTAATGAGAACCAAGTTGGATACTTTAACTGAACGATGAGGTGGGATTTTTTTAAAGTCATTTTATTTTTTCCAATATTGCAAGCACATATTAAATAAACAGGAAGAATCAGTAATTTCTGAAGGGCTTTTTGTCACGTCTCCATATTCACTCTGAGTTTGACAGTTTTTGAAAACTGCTTACTGTATCTCTCTCTCTCTTTGACTCAAAATTAACGCCAACATGGAAGAACCAAAGATTCCTCCACAGCTATAAAAATGCGTTTTTCCTGTTCAAAAATGTCCATCTTGTGAGCATTTAAAAATTTAAAAAAGAAAAAAAGAATTTATGGTCACTGTGGATAGTTTCCTCCTTCACTGGCGCATCTGTCTGCTAGGCCTCACCTCTGCTAATTTGAGGCACTGCACTGCTAATGACTGTTATGTTTGAGCCATTTGTGCCTTTGGTCATTTTTGATGTATAAATTGTATTATTATAAATTGTCCAAAATGCAAAGTCAGAAATTAATGGATTAGAATTAATTAATGAATAGAGTGGCTATGTTTGTCTTATCCTTTCATAAATTTTCTACCACATGAAAAAAAAGCCAAACCAGATTTTGGGTGCTTTAATAGCTTTGTAGCACCCAACTAATTTCACTTGCAAAGCAAGCAGGAAAACAAAATGAGAGTCAGCACATGCAGTAGTTTTACTCACAACCTTCAGAGCAGTCTGTTGTCACAGCCTGATAGTGAATTGATGATGGAAACCATTGAACATAATGATGAAAGGGTACCTCCCGAAAGGCTGTTCATCTGGACGTAGCGTTTTCAGTGGGAGAAACATTTTGTCACTCATCAGTTCAGTTATTGTGCAAATGTATTGTTTATAAGGTGGGGGAACCTGCAGTCAGCTGAGACTTAAGAAGTCACTTGGGTGAATTATGAAACAGAATCAGCCTTTTAGGACTTACTTACCTGGGTGATTGAGCATGCATGTAATGTCACAAGAAAAACAATGGTGTGCTTCTGACTTTCTTACAGTGCACAACGGAGTGCCACAGGGTTCTGTATTAGGTCCCCTTCTATTTATCATTTATCAATCAATCAATCAACCAATCAACCAATCAATCAATCAATCAAAGCTTTATTCGTCACATGCAGGTTGCCCTGCAGTGAAATGGGACCCCCCTGACCTTACACATATAGCACAGACATTACATGGGGATACAGGTCGGAGATTGGTATCATTAGAGAAAAAAATAACACTGAAATGTACACTACAATGGGGAAAGTACAAGAGGAAAAAAAGAGATCCCTACTCATGCTATGCTTCCATAGTAGGACAGCACCATTTAAGTAAACAATCTTAGTCTACATGTGCCAGATGCAAACTTGCACTTCTATGCTGATTATACAGTTATTTACAGCTGTGGTTCAACTCTTGTCCAAGCCATTGACTCCTTGCAGAAAGCCTTTTCTGCTGTCCAGCACTCATTACTTCAGCTTAAACTTGTTCTCAACGCAGACAAAACAAAGCTCATGTTGTTTTCTAAATCAAGGAGACGAGCCCAAACAATCCCATCAGTAACCACTCTTGAAGGTAATAAAATAGAGTTGGTTCACACCTATAAATATCTGGGAATCTTAATTGATGACTCGCTTCCCTTCAAACCACATGTAGAGAATCTTGTGAAAAACCTGAAGTTAAAATTGAGATTTAATTTTCAGAATAAGTTGTGTTTCTCTTTTAATACAAAGAAGCGGCTTGTTGCTGCAACATTCTTGCCTGTGCTGGATTATGGTGATATTCTATATATGAATGCTTCTGCTCAATGTCTTCGAATAGTTAATTCTGTGTATCATGCTTCTCTGAGGTTCATCACTAACTGTAAATTTCAGACTCACCACTGTGAGTTATACTCTCAGGTAGGATGGCCTGCTTTGGTAATTCGGAGGAACTCTCATTTATACAGTTTTATATACAAGGCAATACTTGGGTTGCTGCCTTCTTATATAAGTTCCCTGCTTGTAATGAAACATGCTGGTCGGTATTCTCTTCGTCCGCATGGCTACTTGTTGCTTTCTGTTCCATTTGCCCGAACTGAACATGGTAAAAGAGTTGGTTTCAACGTAACTTTATTCTTTCATGAGGATCGAAATTGTGTTGATATCTGGTGAACGCAGTAACCGGGTCATTGCAGCAGATTTCAATGCAAGACACACTACGAGACCACCCATCTCCCATGCTACAGTTAGCAAACTGCTTGCTAAGTTTCGTGAAACTGGTTCAGTGTTGGATTTGCCAAAATGTGGATACAAGAAAACTGTCACTAATGAAGAAACATCAGTGGCTGTCCTAGCTTCATTCAGCAAGAGCCCACAGCGTAGCACTCGCCACATGTCACTGGAGAGTGGCATTAGTCGAACATGCCTTCGGTGGATATTAGCTACTCACAAATGGCACCCTTACAAACTCCAGCTACTGCAGCATCTCAACGAGGATGACCCAGATCGGCGCACAGAATTTGCAGAATGGGGTACAACGACACCATATACCACTTCATCAATGGAAACCTCAAGGCCACTGGATATTTGAAATTGCTACATGATGATGTGTTTCCCTCTTTATGCTCTGAAGCTGGCACGTTCCCTGAGTTTTTCCAGCAAGATGGTGCACCACCACATTATGGGTGCCAGGTCCGAGCATTCCTAGATAAACAATTTCCTGGAAAGTGGATTGGTCGTCATGGGCCAGTTGAATGGCCCCCAAGGTCTCCCGATCTGACCCCCTTAGACTTTTATCTTTGGGGTCATCTGAAGGCAATTGTCTATGGTGTGAAGATACGAGATGTGCAGCACCTGAAACTACAGATACTGGATGCCTGTGCTGGCATTTCTTCTGCAGTGTTGCTATCAGTGTGTGAAGAGTGGGAGAAGAGGGTTGCATTGACAATCCAACACAATGGGCAGCACATTGAACACATTTTATAAGTGGTCAGAAACTTGTAAATAACTCATGAAAGAATAAAGTTACGTTGAAACCAAGCACAACATGTGTCACATGGCCCTCTTCCTATTGAAAAAACAAAAGTTGTATCCTAGATGGCCGACTTCTAAATGGCCACCATGGTCACCACCCATCCTGAGGAGTTTGCCCCCTCACATATACTAATGTGCCACAAACAGGACTTTAATATCACCAACCATTCCCATGTTATTATGGTGTATCCATATAAATGGCCCACCCTGTATACACATTAACATAGTAACTCACACAAATTACACACTGTGAGCTGCTAATATGCTATCTGCTATTAGCAGAAAAAACAGATAAAACAGTTCAAAACAAATTTCAGATTATTTACCTCTAGATATCTTCAAAGTTCTTAACCTAACAGCAAACTCTGCATTCACCAAGGTAATAAGAACTTATTCTTTGGTATTGTTATCAGTTGGCACCCTGCGCGTTTGCTCTCTCTCCATATCTACCTCTCTAGGAGGTCAACCTCAAACACCACCCTCATAATTCCTTGATTGGTCCAAAGTTCACTGACAACCAATGCCAAACAAAAAAATCAAGGCTGACAGTCTGATGCTCAGCAGGGTGGGTAGTAGACTTTGCTGTGCGCGTCATTCTCAAGTACATTTTATTCCATTTTATTAACGTGTAACAAATCATCTTGTCAACTACTGTTTTAACTAGTGATGGTAAATTCGATTCTTTTTACTGAATCGAGTTTGAATGAGTCACTCACCAAAGTGAATCGGGTTTTTTGAGTCATTTGAGTCACTTAGTCAGTTGACCAGAGAGTGCAAAAAATGTACATTTTCACTCAAACTTAATTTGTTTCTCTTTTCATGCAAATCCTGCTGCTAAGATGAGTGATTGAGAAAAAACAACAACTATTTTATAGAGCAAAAAAGAGCAAAAAAAAGATTTCTAAAGGGAACATTTATTTTATTTATTTTTATTTTATTTTATTAGGAGTTTCCTCAAATTTGTCAAATATATATTTTCTCATCTAAATGTCCACTGTGAGCCAGGGGGCAGTAATGCTTCTTAACACTGGCTGCCAACCAAGAAGAAGAAGAAGCTGTGAGCCAGGAGGGAGGGGGTGAGTGAGTGGTCGTGTCCAAATTCATGGGGAGCATCCTCCTGAGGACCCGGCCTTCGCGGTCTACGTGGGCCGGGTCCTCAGAAGTTCGTGTAGGCCGGAAGTAAACGGCTGTGAAATTGGACGCTCTAGCCTTCTGATTAGCGTCACCGCTGTCTCGTTGGAGTTTAATAAACTCGGCCATCTGCTCCTTGCTATCTAAAATATAACAGGACACTGGCGTAAATTCTCGACCATCTCACACTTCTGTTTAATCGGTTTTCTGTTTGACATTTATTCAGCTGTGTGAAAACCAAGAAGGAACCCACCCGGAGGATTAACAAAGTTTTATTTTATCTAATCTAATCTAACAACTTTAATCTCAGCCAAACCGATTTACTCACGAACAAACAAAACACTGAAAAAAGCCCAACAATAACATTTTTAGGTTGTCTAAGTGGCTTATATATTATGTTTAACCTGAGTAGCGAAAGTCCGCGGTGATCTGAAAATGATGTGCCGGGAGTTGTGCCGTTCTCGGCGGCTTCAGTGACCCTCGAGCTCTCGGATAGCTATCGAGCTGGTGGGTAACAGACATCTCCGAAAATGTCGAAGCACTTTTGCAAATATGCGATACCTTGATAAACCGAGCAGATATTTGAAGTTTACACAGCTACATTCTCACCTGAAAATATGTTAAAAGTTTATTTTGTGACCCAGAAAGATTAGTAAGAGTAATTTTAAAACTTAGTAGCGGCCACCATTGCCGGAAACTGGAGTTTGGCTGGGCCGCGCTATGAATTCTGGGATATGGTGGGCCACGAAGGACACACCCGACCCATCCTTCAAATTCGGGGAAAAGGAGGACGCATTTGTCGGCTGCATTCGGAGGAGTCTACGAATTTGGACAGCCTTCGGCGCGTCGCTGTGACGTAATCGGTCTACAAATGCGGCCTCAGGAGGATGCAGCCCATGAATTTGGACACGACAAGTGAGTGATTCGTTCGCTCTATGATTCAGCCCAGGAGAGAGGGGTTAGTGACCTAATGTGCTGTTAGCATGTTAGCAGAGCGATGCTACTGTGAAGCGAGGAGCTATTGTCTTGATGTGAGCTTCTACTCGGGGTTTTTTCTTCTAGTTCAGAGCAGAAATGTTTTTGTCGAGAAACTGGCTGTTGTTTTTTTTCCACACAATTTTAATTATAAGCTAGATATATTTCTACTAATGAAATTAGTTTGCTAACAGCAACAGGGATGAGTTAGTGAGTCAGTTGGGCTTGTGAATCATGATTCACGAGTCAGTAAAGGGATTCTTGAGTATTGAACGATTCGTTCATGATTCACGCATGACTAGTTTTAACACATAATGAACTTTAAAATATTAAATATTTAATTAGCTTTTAGCTTTTTACTCATTTGCCATAGTCACTCAAGGCCTGGGCTACAGCTTTCCTAATAAATAAGAAAATAAGTAAATAAAACCCTTCTTTCATATACCCATCCATCCAGGCTTTTGCTTCCAAATGAACATTACGGGGGGCTTGAGCCTAACCTCAGAACACTGAAAATAATCCAGAGGGAAACCAAGCATGCTAACGCCACACAGAAAGAGCACAGATGGAGTCAAACCCAGTACCTTTGTGAAGCAACAGTGCCCACCATGCGGCCTGCTGCTGCTGTTTTTAAAGGTGCTGATGAGAGGCCTCGTCCTCTCGCCGGGGACATTTGATTCAGGTTTGCTGATAAATTGCAGCTGCTATTTGTTTCTTTCCCTGTGGAAAGAGACGATGAATTCACTTCATTAAAATTCACAGGGTAAGATGACACCTTTTATTTAAGGTCTCCCATTCTCTCTCGGCTCTTTTCTTTTTTACACCGAGGAGATTGATTTGAATTTTAATTTGCCAGCACAATGTCACAGCGTATGTTTGCAAAATAAGGTCAAGGAGCTCAAGTTGTTTTACAGGATCAATACGAGGAGATGTAATGTAATAAAGGAAAAATGCTGGGCTTTGCCAATACTCACAGGGCTTCAAATACCACCTTCCTTTAAAAATATTACCAAAAATATAATTCTGATATAACCAAGGGATTTTCGCTACATGCGTCTTCTGTCAACGAAAGTCTTGCACTAGCCACTGAATTTTACTCTGAGTTTATGAGGGCAATGTGTCTGAACAACAAACGGGGTACAAGTATTTCAAGAACAGGAAAGTGTGCATCGACCACTTTCACATGCACCAGCCAAAGCCCAAGCTGTGGGATATATCTGTTGACTGAAGCGGACATGCTCAGCTAGGTTTTTGAGAGCATCTGGTGGATTCACTTATTACTGACTTCATGAGGCTCTCGACTCCCGGTTGACCTGTGATAATTCACACACACGCCATATGGTTGTGATAGCCAGTGTGCAATACTCAGAGGCTTTGCTTCTTATTAGATCTGATCCCAACTTACTCTTTTCTGTTGTCGCCATATGAAGTTGTAGGCAGATTGTAATTACAAAGTACTTCACATTCTGTTCCCCTATCAAGTACTATAGATCTAAATCCACTATGATTAAATTAAATCAAATTATGATACCATTCTTTTCTGAAGTAGTATGCAAAAAGTGATGTTAATTGTTGTTATAGCTTGTATAGGTTACACTGTTGCAAGAAAATGAAGCTAACATAGGAAGAATATTTAATTTATCTGTATAAATAGTTCTACTTGATCCATCATTGTTGTTCTGATAACATAAAGGTATGTGATCACAATGATTGTGTATGGAGCGGCCACACAGGAACATTCTCTACAGATACAGATGAGCTGGTAAGTGTCATAGCTAACTGCAAACTGGAGCCAATGACACAACTGTTAAACGGTTTATTGCAAAAGTGGAATGAAAGTTTAACCAAATGTCGATTCTGACAGTTCTGACTACCTACCTTAGCCTGCTTCCACACATGGTGGCAGTGGCATAGATAGTGTTAGACTGATGGTGCAGAGATTCTTAGGCCTGGAAAAGCAGGCCTAAGAAAAAAAGAGACAAAGAAAAAAAGGAACAGCGACAAAACTCCAAACCCAGATTGTAGCTGTTTTTTGTTGGCAACCAAAGAGAAATATTAAAAGGTTAGAGAACCAGTTGCTATCATGTGCATACTCGATTCAGGGCAGATGGGAGCTCCAAGTGGCTCAGTTTGATGAAACTTACATTTTGTGACCATCAATTGTTAGGTATAGTGAAGTTAAACTAGCTGAAGAATACTGACCACCTAACCTGGCTGAACCAAACCAACGGTTTTTTTTCTAGAATATATGATCTGCTTCTGGAGATGGCGCAAAAGCTCTGGATGTAAGTTTGTAAAAAATGCTGCAACTTGACAGTAATTTAAATGATTCTCTGATACAAGTTTGCAAAGCCCATTGGGCTTCATTCATTCTCAAGAATGTAGCTCAATAAGGACACTGATGAGGCATGGAATTAATATTTCTCAGTTTTCACATAACGCTGACATATACAATCTTGTTCTAAGCTCTTGGAGAAGATCAGGATTTCATCTAGATAAACATACACAAAGTGTTCAGGAAATCTTGAGTGAGTCTTTTATTTATTTCTCTATGGCCTCCCTATCTGGTTGAGAGCGGTTATACAGGTGGCTGGTTTGTATTGGTAATGGTTCCAGGTAGAAGATCAATAGTCGTTATAATTTGGCTGGTAGCAACATAATAGCTGTAAGGACCTTTAACATCATGAACCCATTAGATGGAGAGAAACGGGTGGAGGGGGGAAACCTGGGAGAAGAAGACTCCACCCAAGGGCAGAAAATATGTTTTGCACTTCCTGGGTTGAGAACCACAGGGAAGTGGGAAAAACATGGAAAAATCCCCAGCCTTTCCACATAATACCAGTAAGAAATTACAATCTGAGTAATTATTCAGTTTGTTAAAGGTAAAGTGTATTCAGCTAATTAAGTAGCTTATGCACTATATGTAACACCTTCTGAATTAGTGACAGTGCTTTGGTTATTTGTACAGCAGAGCTCTTCCTAATCAGATTAACCGTAAGATGAACAAATGCCTTATTATTTATGCAATCACTGTACCATCATTGTGATACAATATACTACATGTGTACCAATGTAGTTTACAAATTACAATAAACTTTTTTTTACTATTCTCACAAATAAATTTGATATGTAGTTATATATAGAGCGCATGTTGACACAATCCCCTAAATACCCCCATTTATTTTAAATAATAATATAATTGCTGGCAACTGCCATAAATATTTCAAACTAAAGAGTTACATCATCTTTCCTGTCAGGGAAACAGCTGATAAAGAAGATGAATCAGACAATGTATTGT
>NW_005187592.1:1030783-1032787 GCF_000239375.1 Pundamilia nyererei
GTTGATTCATCAATCTTTAATTAAGTTGGTCCAACTTGAGTGCATTAAGTTGGAGTAACAGAATTTCATAATGCTAAAATAAAGCAATTTAATCACGTGGAAATTCTTTCCATGATTTTTTTTATGTTCATTTAAAGAGTTATTTTTTTGAGTGCAGCGCTGAATATCAATTTTATTTATACAGCATATTTAATTATACTATAAATCAATATGGAAAAACATTTAAAACATTAAAACCTGTATAGGTGTAGAGTGTAGTAGAACACACACACATTTTTTGTGTGTTTCTATATGTATGCACAGATGCAACTGATCTCAGGTCAACAGGCAGCCTTTTCCAAAGACCACAGTAACTGAAAACAGCCTCACTACACTTAGATCTAAATCTGGGAATAGTTCAAAGATACGCATCTGATGACCTAAGAAGTCTGACTAGGTTATAGACAGTGAGTCAGTGAGAAATGTATTAGGGGCCAAATAATTGAGAGCTTGATGAACAAACTGGTTGATATTAAAAGTAATTTCTGTATTGACGTGGAAGTCAAAGAAGTGTCTTCAGTATTGGAGTAATACAGTTTGTTTATGTGTAAGGATTCTGGCTGCTGCATTCAAAATCTGTTACAGTGATCTTAGTGATGATTTGGATAATCCCAAGTTTCTAACCTGCTTAATATGAATGATGATAAGTTATCAGCAGTTGCTGCAGTTTAAAACCACAACAGAAAACCTTGATAGCCATTCATGCTGTGACGAGACTTCACTGAAACTGTTTGCTATGGTTTAGTAAAAATAAATACCATGAAACTGAAATTAGAAATTAAAAAAGGGAGGGGAAAAATATAATCTAAGAGCTTTTTTGTCATGGATTTCTCTTTCTTTAGTTTGTGTTTACATATTTTTCACATCAGTCCACACCAAGCAGTAGTGAAAATGAGTCAAAGTGACAGCAGGTATTAACATCTTTCTGCAAATTTCTAAAACCTGGAAAAATATGGAACTCTCATTCACATCCCAGTTGCAAAGTATGATTTTTGCACAGGCGCTGGATTTTGGAAGTGTATCCCATTTTTCTCTGACAGACACTTTCAAGATCACATGGGCAACATCTGTGAGCTGCTGTCTTCAGATTGCATACAGATGTTGTATGATAATTAAGTCTGGGCTTTAGTTGAGCCATGCAAGGACTGAGAAATATTAAATGGATCTCATCAGATATTGTGAGTTCTGCCAAGAGAGTTCAAGTTTTCTCTCATGAGGCCAGAATCTTTTAAATGCGGTTTGGGAAACTTTTAGCTGCTCTGATATGAAGCACTAATTAATATGCTGCTTCTGCAATGTTGTGGCTTTTGACAGGGTCTCCCAGCCTAGCAGATGTCTTCTGAAACTTTGCTAGAGTCAACAATGAGTTTACAGTCTTGCTTTTCATTTGTTTATCTTGCCATTACTGAGGCTACTGTGCTCCTGGGAACTTTGATTTATGCCTCATAATCAATATTATGCATCTATCCAATTTCTGTGACTAACCTCGTTTGATTTGCCAGGGTAGCAGTCTGAGCAGATGTTACTGTCAAAGTCCCTCTGTCCTCCTGAACGGCCCTGCAGTAACGCGTTACTTGTAACGCGTTACTGTAATCTGATTACTTTTTTCGAGTAACGAGTAAAGTAAGGGATTACTATTGCAAAAGCGGTAATTCGATTACCGTTACTTTCCCGTAGGAACGCTGCGTTACTGCGTTACTAAAACCGTGATTTTTTGCGAGAATGTCTCACGACAGTGACAGTCACGCCACACTGTGCCATCTTTCGCTGTCTCAGTCCCCAAACAAGCTCTCTTTTTCGGTGGAGAAGCAGTCTCCTCATCTGCAGTGTGAACAAATTCAAATTGTGAGCAATGGGAAGGTCAAGCAGCATGCACAGCGTGGTTCAGACTGATAACACTACCAAAAGGAAGCCAAACACTGTCACCCTTTACAACAAAACAAAGTGTGGCGTGGATGTGATGGA
>NW_005187592.1:1033774-1038537 GCF_000239375.1 Pundamilia nyererei
GATGGATTATGCAGAAAAAGTAGAATTGGGCTGAAAGATCTATCACTTTATCACCTATTCAGGTTGTAAATCGTGTTTTTAAAAAGTAACTAAGTAATTAAGTAATTAATTACTTTTGAAAATAAGTAATCAGTAAAGTAACGGGATTACTTTTTTGGGGAAGTAATCAGTAAGTTAGTCACTGATTACTTTTTTCAAGTAACTTGACCAACACTGCTTGTGATTAATCAGTTACCGTACCTTTCTCCAAGCATTCTTAAGGCTGTCGGCATCCGCTAGTCAACACCATTTCATTGCACAGAGTCCAGTGACGACCTGTCTAAAGCTTGTGTCCTTCCTTGTAGAGAGTATCCCACTGTGGACTCATCTGTGGACGAACCTCTCCATCACCTCTGAAGATCTGCTTGCCCAGTCACTGCAACTCCTGCTGTTTGATCCTGTTTTTTGTTTTTGCTCAGCTGCCAGCTTACCTGGATAATAAACTTGTGAAATTATCTTATATATCTTATAGTGCTTGGTTTTCATTCTCTGCAGCCCGTGACAGTTACTGTCCTCAGCCATTGTCGACAGTTCAACTACAGGGATACCCACGAGCTCCTAAGCCGTAACCTTTTAGTTGGTACCAGGTCTGCTCTATGGTCACATCAACTCAATGACACAGAGTTCTTCATTTAAATCAGATTTACTCTTGACTGAATCCCCATGTTAAACAGCTGCTGTGAAAGTTCTTTAAACATGTTCTTGGTTCTATTTATTTGAACATAAATATAATTTAATCGTTAATACCCTAATAACTCATCGCCTGAAGTTTCACTCTTGTTATCCAAGTCCTTCTGACATCCACAAAGATAACTGAAAAAAGAGCTGCTGGATTCTACAAGACTTTATTTGAACCGTAACACTAAAAATTGAAATTTGATTAAAACTAATTTAAACAAAAAACTCTAACAGGCCACGACTGACCTGTTTAGCCTAAATTAGTGTGCTAAAATAAACCTCTAATGTATAATAGATTATGAATAATAACTTGAGTTAGTTTCTCTGTCAGCAACATAAATTTGATCCATGCAACTTTAAGAATCTACATTTTAATAATGGAAACGGTTGAAAAAAAATTAAGCTCAAAAGAATGGGATGAGATACAGTTTGAGTTTTACTTGATTTCCTGTCATGTGGCATTTTTTAAAAGATCAGTGACATTACAAATTGCTATCCCTAATCCACTCTTATCAGTAGACAGAAACATTATCACTGCTACTCTCAAGATGTTTCAACATTTGTGTTGTGTCTGTTGCTATGGAAACCAAGATCAACCAAGTGAACAAACATTAACACACACACACACGTGATGGCATCACAAGTCCAACCACTGCTGTACAAATATTGGTAAATGGCCTGTATTTATATAGCGCTTTACTAGT
This sequence comes from Pundamilia nyererei, assembly GCF_000239375.1. NCBI lineage: Eukaryota > Metazoa > Chordata > Actinopteri > Cichliformes > Cichlidae > Pundamilia > Pundamilia nyererei. The sequence goes on from NW_005187592.1 coordinate 1,035,196, forward strand.
CCCTAAGGACCCCAAAGCGCTTTACATATCCAGTCATCCACCCATTCACACACACATTCACACATATTGTAGCCACAGCCACCCTGGGGCGCACTGACAGAGGCGAGGCTGCCGGACACTGGCGCCACCGGGCCCTCTGACCACCACCAGTAGGCAACGGGTGAAGTGTCTTGCCCAAGGACACAACGACCAAGACTGTCCAAGCCGGGGCTCGAACCGGCAACCTTCCGATTACAAGGCGAACTCCCAACTCTTGAGCCACGATCGCCCACGATTGCCAAAGTCTAAACATTTGAAGATGCATCAATAAAAGGACAAATGTGGTACTAGCGTGCAGCAGCAGTCTCAAGCCTTACTCCATCTTTGAGGTACTATTGTTAATGGACAAACAGAACCTCACTGAAATTACAATATTAAAAAAATAAACCACGAAATATTTTTACTCATGTTTCAACTACTAAAACTTCTGCCTGTGCTTCAGTAATTATCAGTAATTCTTCAGACATGGAAGAGTAAATTCTTCCTTTAATGACTTTTTTTCTATAACACAGACTTTGCTTTAACTACTGACTAATATCATCCCCCATATTATTCTTCCTCCAAAGGGTCTCTGTGCAGTTGTTTTGGTCCTCACCCAAGTGCGATTACTGTGTTCACATCAGCACGAACAAGCCATGCCAAGGGTAAATGGGCTAAACACTGCAGGTGTGAAATAAGCTTGTCTATCACCCGAATCTTTCATTCAGGGTCCAGTCTCTGCCAACTGCATGCCCGTTTTCATGACACCTAAAATTAAAGTGCATGCCCCAAAGTCCAGCCTTAATGCAAAATAACTAGTATATAGCCTTGTTGCAATAGTGACCTTTCCAGTGAAATCTTCTTTTCCCTAAGAAGATTTCTTAGGGAACTGGATGTGTGAACAGCACAGCTCTGTCTAATGCAACACAGCTTCAAATAGTAAAAAAAGCCTGAACGTGAAAGAACCAGAGGAGCACGATAGTGAGAATCAGTTGAAAACAAAGAACTAAATTATGACCTGGGATATAACGCTAAACCTAATCAAACAGATAGAGAAAAACAAACTTGTCAGGAACAGAACTATTATTACACAGCAACCCACTCACCGCTATTCAATGTGCAGTCCTAGCAGACAGCAGGACCTCCCTCTGTCTCTGTGATTGGAAGTTGTAAACAAGCAATGTGGAACATAAGAGAAATGATAGCCTCGCAAACCATCCCAATCCAGCAGGATTTTGATCTAGACACCAGCTGTATCTAAGCTCTGACATAATAAACTGATGCACAATGGCTAGACCACAGCAGTGTGCAACCAAATTCTTAACACAAGTTATCCTTGACAAAAAAGCTGGTGGCCAAAGCATTAAACTGCTGGTTACCCACAGTCAGAGCACTTATCTGACATTGTGTGGGTAATGTTATCCATGGTGCAAAGTGTGCAAAATAGGGTTTGATTAGCGAATAACGTGATTAACAGTTTCAAAGGGCAAGTCTTAAACACACATGAAACCTTTGTATGCACAATGTCATGCATTAGATTGTGCTCAGTTTTCATAATTTCCTGAGTGTTCTTTGACTTTTACAGAGTTTTTTTTTCCCTACAGTTTAATTAGATAGGAAATGAGTTGCCAGGAGCATCCCTTATTCTGACTCAAATCTATTTTGGTGGGTGAATCTGATTTATGCCCCCCCACCCTCTTCATGCAGACTTTTGTTGCCCTTTCAGTCTGAAAACACTCAAACCATACTGTATGCCTCAGCAACTACTTTTAAATGAGTTGATAAGTGCCTACAGAGCCTACTACTACTTGGTGTAAGAGATATTTAATGGTGATATCCACGGGTGTGATAACAGCTGATAATGACCATTTACTGAACAAGAGCAAAAAAGGACAATTGCACTCCTGTAGGATCCTCTTATGCTGCTGTCAGTCTCAGAAAAGGGTTGTAAAAAAGTACGGTTACCACATCACTTTACATAATTTCCTGGAAATTTGGAAAGTTCACTAAACTTTCAAACACCTAGTTACTGCCTGAGGCGTTGCCCTTCCTGGAAAGAAACATAATTAATGACATTTAAAAACTCAAAATGTAATTTTCTTGGTTAATTCTTGACTATAGTGTTAAGAAGCCTTGGATACGGAGATTAAATCTGTCAGCACTATCAGTCTCTGTACAAGGCCTTTCATATTGTGTTATTTCTTTCGTTTGCAATGATAGTGCCTGTGCAACTTAACCTGCCATCATCTGCACTGGCCCCTGTACTTTTGTGTAGATGCAACAGAAAATAAATGAATATAAGCAGACCCAGTCGATAGAGAGAGGCTCTGAAGAGCCATATGAGAAGTTGTTAAAGATTAACAAAATGTTAAATGGTGAATAAGGATTCTAAACTTTAAATCTTTAATGTTAACTACTTTTTCAAGGTGAATGAAGCCATCACAGACAAGCTGCAGTTCCTCAAACAGTCTCTTGCATCTGGGTCCTAAAATAAGTCAGTCTCTGCTGACTCATGTCATCTTATCAATATTAGAAAGCATGTTTACAGCCTGGTACAAAACTCATCTATTTGGATACCAGTAAGGTTTGAGGAGTCTGGGCGCTTTGACAGAGGCAGTTGTAACCATTCATTATCTGCTAGGTTTTCCCTAAGCTAATTTGAGTCTAATGCCATTTAAATCATTATAAATGGAATTATTTGAAAGACGTTTTTGCTTCAGTGTTGGTAACATCAATTCTATTATTGCATTAGTTGGTTTTTTTGAAGACTTTCTGTCAGTACAACACACTGACAGAAATACCTGTTAATTAATGAAAGACCAAGACAGACTCCTGACTCTTGGTGGCGCTGTCACTTGGTGTTCGCTCGCTCTCCGGTAGAGTATCACTTCCTGTTCCTGCTCAAACACAGTGGTGTTTCTGAGTAGCTTATTTGCTTAGCAATTTAATTAACAACTTTTAAATACATTCTTTTTTATAGTATAATCTTCACGTGCTTCATCCGAAGCACACTTTGTGTACTCACTACCTAAGTTATAGCCAAAGTATTCACTCACTGTCTCTGTACTGTTTCGCTAGCTTAGCTTAGCTCGTAGCTGACTCGTTAGCACCATGGCTACTTCACCTGTCCCTCCTGCACTTTCTTACTCATTGTGTCAGATGTTTAGTTACTCCTCGGCCTCCTTTAGCAATAATGATATCTGTAACAAATGTAGCATATTTGCAGCGCTGGAGGCCAGGATTACTGAATTGGAGACTCGGCTTCGCACCCTTCATTCACCCATAGCTAGCCAGGCCCCTGTAGCTGGTGCAGCCGAAGATAGC
>NW_005187592.1:1051317-1053176 GCF_000239375.1 Pundamilia nyererei
CCTGCTAACCAAACTGGCTTGTATTAGCTGATAGCTGGATGCTTTGCTCTCTCGTGGCTCATTCACAGTAGAGAAAAATGAGATACAAACTTCTATGTGACTAAGGAAAATTGGTGGTTTCCCAGTGATTGCACTGATTTCTTTATTTTGTGGTGAACGGCAGGTGCAGTGACCACTTTTGATCACAACAGGATTGCACAGGTCACGTGGTCGGAGGCAACCTGTCTACAAGCTGACTGCTATCAGTCTCAGACAGAATGGCAAACATTTGCAAATAATTTCCATCTAATTCATTGCACTGCCAACAAGCTGCAATAATTGTCGGCCTCTGACTATTTTAAGTGTGACTGTAGCATCGCTGCGATATGGTGCCATCTGACTCCAAAAAAACACCAAAATAATACCAGAGATCAACTGTTCTCACAGCATCCATTACATGAGCACTCCTGTCAGCTGACATGAACTCTACAGGCATTAATAATGAAGTAGAACAGACTGGCAAGTTCTCACTCACTACCTTCCTTCCTTCTTTGTTCTTAAAACATTGCAAACTTCATAACAGTCATAACCCAAGCTCTTGGGAGTAGCTGTGTGTACTCTCACACCATTGCACACCTCACCATTAACTGCACAAAATGAACATGTTAGAAGTTACAACAGCTTTTGGGGGCATAAAATTAAGTACACGTCCACAGCAGAAGTGGCTGTTAGTCTACAGCTATCAGCGGGCTGAAGGGTTTAGGTTCAGTCCTTCAGCCACAAGCATCAAGTTTGTGTCAAGTTCCTCACTCCACAATAAATTGGTGCTCCTTATTTAGGTTTAGTGGCAAAAGGAGAGAGAAGAAGGCTTTAGAGAGCTGAAGAGAAGTGACCATTATCCAGTGCTATTTACTTCAGAGTTCAGGGCACAACCAAATTCACACAATCAAGTATCGGCTTCTCTCCATCTGGGGCCCAAACAAAGGAACCGCTGCAGTTCTTCATCAAAACAAGTACGGATTCGATTTCCCCAAGGGAAAACAACACAATGAAGAGTCAGGAGGGTTAATGATACTTGTGAATAACTCTCTATGTGGGCCATTTGGGGTTGAATTTTCAGGGAGACTGGGAAAGAAAAGAGACAGGAAGGAGAGAGGAGTGTGCTTGGTGACAGTGATCCATTTTGAATATAATCAGGAACTGCTGCTTTAGCTATTAAAAAGAAATTAAGCAAAAGAACAATTAGAGGGCATTGTCATGCAAATGTTGTAAGATCTATTGTTCTTTGTCCGAACACATGTTAAATCTAATTAAAGTGAACTCAGATGCGTGCGCTGTTGTTTTTTCAGGAGGAAATGAAGAGCAACACAATGGATACACAAGAGAGATATATAACATCTCGAACAAACGCAATAAAACCCTTTGTCATTATTTTTTTTCTTAATGTTTTCAGTCAGAATAATTTATTCAGAGGAGACAAACCCTCATGAAACAGCCAGATTAAGAGGGTCAAAACCTGCTTTGCTTCCAAGGCGGCAAACACATTGCAGAATGGCATGAATTGTGAGAGTGCACATGCCTAAAAAGGCTATTATTTAGTAAAATACTTTTCTATTTCACTTGGATTTTTCAAATTAAATTCCAATACATACACTCCAGTCTATAATAATTATTATAATTATATATCGCCTCTGTCCTCGACCCTGACAAGGACAACTGAAAAAGAATAGATGTACGTGAATATTTCCATTTAAGGCTGCCCTACAAATACTCCAAAGGTATTTTTAACATCACACATCATTCAAACGCTGGTTGCTAACATTGCGCATTTATTTTATTTTTTTATATTCATTTTTTATTTTTTAGAAAAAGAAAAAAAA
>NW_005187592.1:1053446-1055671 GCF_000239375.1 Pundamilia nyererei
GGGGCCACAGCCCCGTCCTCCAGGGCATGAAGCAGGTATGGAGGAGATCAAAACTCCAGACATCCAGAGGCCCCCAGAACACAAGAGACCAAAGAGACCAAAGCGTATTTATTAATTGACCTTTGATTTGAACTTGTGACCATGGTTTCAACCCTGATAATTGTATTGACAAAACCAAACCACCTAATTGTAGATGAAGTCCTAAAAACAAAATCCATCTAGAAGCAAGCATATTACAGATGGTGTTAATAATAATGTGGTTAACTTGAACATGTGATTAGACAAACAACCCCACTCATAAGAAATTGAGGGAATTGGCTCCCGTAATAGCTGTTCATCTTGTTATGTGTAGATATGTCAGTCGGCAAACAGCTGAGACTATTGTTCGTCTGCACTTGTGTTTTAGGCCAAACTTTTAGCTCAAACTACTCGAACTCTTGAACCATTGCCGCAATCGCAAAATTCCAACAGTTTATAACACATTAAATGACACATCACAATGTAGGGTTAATGTAATGGTTATTGTTCATGGGATGAAATGGCAAAAAGCAAATAATCTACACCAATAAAGGACCTGCCATAAATGAAATGCCATTATATATATATGAAGAGTAGCTTAAGCTTCACATTGCTTCAAAGAGTGGAAGATGTATCAACTTGACATACTTAGAGCACTCTTCCACACTAAGGGCTACAACAGCAGACAGAAAGTTTCAACCCCGCTACTAAAAAGGCATTGCATTGCTCCTATCGTAAGCTGTAAGCTCCTACCGTAACCCTTTGAGAATGCAATACTAAGTTTTGGAATGAAAACTATTTTTTTCTTTTGGCAGGAAGGATGTGCTCAATACCAATCAAATCTTAATCTTCTTTGTATAGATGTAAGGGTTTGTACGCTAGATACAAGAAGTAGTGGGCATTGTAGGCCTCAATATAGCCCTGCTGAGCAGTGATGTCTTACTATTTTAATGCCTAAACAAAGATGTGTTACAGACCCAGTCCAACTGTCAACCCTGAATGACTAAGGCTACGTCCACACTAATACGTTTTCTTTTGAAAACACATTGCTTTCTCTCCGTTTTGGCCTTCGAGGCGGCGTTTTCGGATACATTTGAAAATGCCGTTTTCGCGTGCAGTGTGGACAGCGAACCTGGAGACTTTTCAAAAACAATGACACATTTTAGTCATGTGATGCACTCATGTGACCAATTAAACTAAGATAGCGGAGAGCATTTCACAGCAGTTGTTTTGTTTGCACTCAATTTTGACAGCCCTATTAAAGATTAATATCAGTCTGTACATGCTCCAGATAGCTTTTCTTCAAATTCTTTAATTCTCACTCGCTTTTGCAACTTTGTACTTTTGTGTTACTCGCAGCAACAACTCCACGTCATTGTTAGTCCATTTAAAAAACGTGGTGCTTTTCCTCGACATTTTGCCGCAATGTTTCAAAGAGCCGGAAAGTAAATAAGTGGCAGACAGAAATGAGGCAGGTTGAATCGTCTTGTGTTTCACGCATGTGCAGTACTGGAACGTAAGCCTTTTTTTGCCATTTCAATACTGAAAAAGATAGTGTGGACGTGAAGTGTTTTCAGATGAAAGTGCCGTTTTCAAATTTATACAGGCTAGTGTGGACGTAGCTTAAGCCTTCACAGATTTAACTGACATCATCTGGTAAGTGATGGAGTGTAAGAAGGTGCAAGCGCATGCAACTTATAGGACTTATCTGTCTCAAATCTGCAGCTCTGGAGAGGACTGTGTTTGCTTTTCCATCAAGAAATGAAAGAACAAAATACCTTTGCTCAATAAATATAATCTTGAATATTGTAATAGTTAATGATTAATAACAAACATGTATTAATTGAACTTTATACAACTTTTTTGTTTTCTTCAACGTTAATAAAGTATAAATTTAAAAAAAATAAAATAAAATAGAGTGGAAAAGGGATACACAGAGAGCACAGATTCATCTGGTAGGGGTGTAACCCTAGATATCCTTGCTGATCTCGCTAGCCTAACTAGTAGTTTTTACCACTTTGCAGCTTCCCCTGCACGATATCTGCAGTGGCAGACAGGGTTGATGAGAGGTCCAGAACAGCACTACTGTACCCCACACAGTAGCCACACAGAAAGCAACGGAGTGACAACATCTGACTGAAAACTTGGTCACTGTAAACAAGAATCAAATCAAATCAAAATCAAATCAAATCAAATCACTTTTTTTT
>NW_005187592.1:1057643-1062625 GCF_000239375.1 Pundamilia nyererei
GCTGCTTTGATCGTCTTCCGGAGTTGGTAATGTGCGTGGTAATGTGGTAATGTGCAAGAATAGAATAGAATAGAATAATCCTTTAATTGTCCCACAAGGGGAAAACTGGGTGAGAACCCATTGAAAGCACCTGCAATAGCTGATGATCCCTCCAAAATTTTACCTGCTGAAGCCTTTTAATCTCTCTAAGCAGATCGTGTTAACCAAAGAAGCTCAGCCCAACTAAATACTGTAGAAAATAAAGTAGTTTTTATCAATTTTATCTTATTTCCATAATGACAGGAGTCCAAAATTGTGAGTCAAATTTAAAAATTGGCAACATATTGCTTATTGTTTAGCCACCCCAACTTTATTTAAGGGCAGTGTGCCAGTGTTGTGTTTACAGCCTGCGCTGCTGAACCCCAGATGGGGAAGAAATAAGTCAGCTGGTCTCAGACAGCATAACTTTAATTCCATATAATTTGTGACACTTCTAGTTTTTTGTTTTTTTTTCGAGAGGTGTGTGAGTGCAGTACTGTTAGACTGTTTCTCCAATTGGCAAATGTCAGTGAAGTGACACCTGCTAGGCAGTATGTAATGAAGCATAAGGAAGGCATAAGGCGTAAGCATAAGGTAACGAACCCCGAAGCCATTGTCCACAACTACAGAGACGAGCTGGTCATCCAGGGCTGTAAAGTGACAGTTCCTCCATCCTTAAGCACTTCAACAGGCCTGGCTAAAAGGAAAAGCAGTTGACATGTTGAATAGGTGGAAAAATGCAAGGCAGATATGCTGAAATTTTTTCCCTTTTTGTCACCAGTAAATATATTCACCACACCAATTTATAAACTAGGTCATGATGGGATAAGTGTGCTAACTGAGCTAAAAAGTTTTAAAATCAAGCATTAGAACCATAAATATGGTTATTTATGGTCATTTAAATCGGTAAACATTACTTCTGATTGCCACAAGAAGAGAACTCAAATGCACATTTTATTATTAATATTATAATTATTGTTACAGTGGAAGTACTAGCTGGTAGTCTGGCCGTACACGCATCCTTGTGCAGTTGAAAAAATCCAATTGTCCGCTTGTAGTTAAAAACATCATTTATTTCCACAATGCTGAATTCACAGAATCAGCCTGAATGTCCCTGGTTTTGCCAGACACGGTAAGAAAACTGTTTGAGTCCACAGCCAGTTAAAGCCTCCACTACTCCACTGTGCACAAACCCGCCCCCCTCTGCAATTCCAAGGTGAAAATAAGCAAGAAAATACTATTTAAAAATAAATGTTATACTAAAACAGGAAAATGAAAAACATATTATCAAATATACATTCTGTGAGAAAAGTAAGAGACATTTACACACCTTGATCTTATACAGTTATTATTGTTATAGTTTACGGCACCCCACGGGTTACCCGGTGTACAGTCACACCAGGAAATGTTAAAGCAGGATGACCTTTGTGAATGTTTTGTTTATTCTGACTGCACAGTCAATTCTAAAATCAAATCTTATTTCAAATGAACTCCCTGAGAGCAACATGAGACTCGTCTCGGAGGAACCAAAGTCGAAAAAATTGTTACTGTTTATGAGTAAATGGGATGATTGCCAAATAAACTCATCCTTAACTCCCTCCCTTGTATCTCTCTCTGCATGGCTTTTGCACGCATGCAGCATAAACATCAAAGCAGAGTCAGCCCATGTGATTGGTGCTGAAGTGCTTGTCACACACTGCTCTTTTTAGCCTCCTCCATGTGGAGCGCGCATTATTTCTCAGAGTGTGGACTGAGCAGAGACAGCATGCTGATGGTAACTGGTGCAGTGTGTTTGCTTTAGTTAATTGGATTCTGAAGTAACAATTGTTTACTTGAGAGGCCGTAATGAATTCCCTGCCAGTGTGATTACAGTCTAATCATAACATACAACCTCGCTTAAAAATGACTGCGAGGGAGAGCGTGGACAGTGACAAATGAACGAGCCACACAAAGAATGAATGAATAAAAAAAAATCCTTCTTTCCAAAACAGCATTTTAGTAGCATGGTTTTTGGTGTAGGACACTGAGCATATATGAACGCTGCATCTGATGCACAACAAAATCTCTAACAAATCTTAACAAAGTACACATTACACCGAGGCACATCTCCCAACACCAGCTGCATCAAACGCTGAAATGTGGCCGGAGCGTTTTTCATGCCAAACGCCATCACGGTGTACTGCATGAAATGGTCGGGTGTGACAAATGCAGAAATGTCAGAGGCTCTGGGGGTCAAAGGCACCTGCCAATACCCTTTAAGAAGGTCCAGTTTGGAGATAAATGTGGCAGGACCTATATTATCAACGCAATCCTCCATACGAGGAAGTGGAAAAGAATCGGAGACAGTCACTACATAAACCTTTCGGTAGTCGGTGCAGAAACGTGGGGTGCCATCAGACTTGGGCGTAAGCAAACATGGGGAGCTCCAAGGGCTGTGGCCAAACCATTCTCTACTAAATAACTGACTTCCTTCCTCATCACCTCGCGCTTTCCCATGGGGCAGCGGTACGCGTGCTGTTTGATTGGGGTTGCGTCACCAACATTGATATCATGTTCACAAACACTAGTACGTGAGGGCACATCACCAAAGAGGGAAGGGTAAGAGTGCAGTAGGCTAAGCACATCTTCGCATTGTGAAGGGGACAGATGAGACAAGTGGGCCGTTACCTCAGCTAAGTAAGCTGAATTCGCCAACCGCCAACCACACTGTTGTCCCTCAGAAAGCATACTGTATGCAGATCGTCGTCAGCACTGGCCTCTACAATTAGCCCATGACCATTCATGGTCAGAACATTTGGGGATAACTAAAACATATGACCGTATTCTGCAGCACTTCTTCTGGCCGCAATGAAGGCAGATGTTGTGAAGAATTGTAATACTTGTCATACGTGTCAACTGGTGGGCAAACCAAACCAAACTGTGCCCCCCGCCCCACTATGTCCAATACCTGCTGTTGGTGAGCCATTTGAGCATGTTTTGGTCGATTGTGTTGGTCCGTTGCCAAGAATACGAGCAGGTAATCAGTTTTTATTGACCATAATGTGCTTGTCCATGCGGTTCCCCGAAGCAATTCCTCTGCGGAGGATCACCACTGCAAACATTACTAAGGCGCTAATCACATTTTTTACCACCTTTAGTCTCCCAAAAACAGTGCAAACAGACCAGGGAACTAATTTCTTATCCCGAGCACAGACTTTAACTTCCCTTGGCATTTCTCATTCTGTGTCCAGTGCTTATCACCCAGAGTCGCAGGGTGCACTTGAGCGTTGGCACCAAACACTTAAGGCCATGCTGAAAAAGTACTGCCATGACACAGGCAGAAGTTGGGATGAGGGTGTCCCCTTTGTACTATTTGCAACACGCAATGTTAAGCAGGAGTCCTTAGGGTTCAGCCCAGCTACCCTTGTGTTTGGCCGCGAGGTGCGGGGCCCGCTAAAGATGTTGAAAGAGAGGTACCTTAGTGGGGGTGTTCCAAAAACTAACGTGGCAGATTTTGTGAAGACGTGTAGGGATCGCTGGCAACGTGCTACCTCATTAGCAAACTAATGGAGGCCGCCGTCACTTATGGGAAACCACCGCTCAGTTAAGCACTACTCACAAAGAGCCACACACAGTGTGGCCGTTTCCATACCTAAACCAGTATCACACACTGACCAGCACAGAGGACATCCACCAGAAGCCTCTCCCACCTCCACACTGCTCTTCTCCAGCTTATATCACCTCTGAGGGTAATTGGTGGTAAACGAGGGCAGATGAGCAGCAGGTGTGTCCTAAAGGAGAAGGCAGGGGCAGAGAGAGACAAGGGGAGGGGCAAGAAAGAAGGAGGAGGAGAGGGAGAAGACAACACCACGCCCACACACTCCCCCAGCCTCACAGGATGTAACAGCCATGAAAAATTAAATCAGTTTTGAAGGTAAAATGACCCCTTAAGGGGGTCCAACAAGATACTGTCAAGTTGTTAATAAAGTACACATTGCCAGTAGCTGATTAAAGTCTCCGGTGTAAACCATGATGCCTTTGGCCTTTCCACTATTGTTATTGCCCCATTTATTTTTGCTCCCTCGGTTCAGTTGCAGAGAGGAGTCCTTACAAACAATTTTTCATCTTTTGCCATCTAGTTAATAATTTGTTATATGGATAGTCTGATGCTTTTGTGCTGTGGTTAGCCAAATGGTCTAAACCTTTTCTGGGAGAGAAACAGTCAGATAAGCAAAGCAAGTCTTGTAATATCGTCCTATGACATTCTAGGGAATGGTCTACTTGACCAGAAAACATTGTAAACAATTAATTGTCCGCTGTGAGCTTCTAAAACTATTTCTGTGATTTTTTCCCTTAGAACACTAATTTAATAATAGAAAAAAGAGAAAAATAGATTTTCTCTAAGATATCACTGCAGATTGTTGTAGATGTAAGAGTTGCTGCACGCCATCTCTGCAGGATGACCTTTAAAGGCAAGACACTGGCACAATGCTTATGCTTTACTCAAACTCAGCCTCTGAAGACAAAACAAACACAGCTAAACACATAGTTTCTTCACAACACAACTGACAATATAAAAGCATTGATTTTAGCCTAGTGCAGCCAAATACCGAGTCGAGAGGGATTTGCAACACATGTTAACACTGCAGAAGTCAGGAACACATTAATCTTGTATCTAAAAGAGGTGTGCACCTGCATGCATGATGTATCAAGCAACTATTTATTTTCACTTCAAGCTGAGCATAGAATTGATAGCCTTTAATCATTTTCATACTGTATATGTTTTTCTTATATTCGTGACCTTAAATAATAATAATAATAATAATAATAATAATAATAATAATAATAATAATAATAAACTTTATTTATAAAGCACACTTAAAAACCAAGGGTATGCCAAGGTGCTTAACAAGTAAGATAGAGAATAGGAGAAGGATAATAGAAATAGGACCAAAGCAAGTACTAAGTATGCAAGCAGATAACTG
>NW_005187592.1:1064793-1066197 GCF_000239375.1 Pundamilia nyererei
CGCCACCGGGCCCTCTGACCACCACCAGTAGGCAACGGGTGAAGTGTCTTGCCCAAGGACACAACGACCGAGACTGTCCAAGCCGGGGCTCGAAACGGCAACCTTCCGATTACAAGGCGAACTCCCAACTCTTGAGCCACGATCGCCCCACAATCTTGAACTAGAATATAACCAAGAACTATGAAGTAACGTGAAGCATAACTAAATACTATGAAGCAGTGAAACTAAAAAACTTTGTGACGTGGAGGCAAAGGGGTAGACAGACAGGACGGGTAGATTCAGGGTCATTGCTGCAGGTGGAATAATGGGGTGGAGGGGTAGGTGGTCAGGGTGAGCGGAGGTGAATCCAAGCAGTGGTGATCCAAGGTATCCAAATATTGAGGCAGGGAGGCAGGCAGGTGAGTAGAGTGAACAAGAGCTGTGGCTGAGTAGCTGTCGAGGGGTCCAGCATCCTAATGAAGGTGATTACTGTTGGAGCATGATGCTCAGGTGGGTAACTGAGAACAAAGAGAGCACCAGGTGAGTAGCAATAATACACTATGATTAATCTAGCAAGAGCTATGACGGCCTACACTAAACAGGTTAGCTGAAGATCTGGGGAACAGTCATTGAGAACGCTGCACTTATACGCCAACTACTTGGTGTGGACAGCACGCAGGAATGCGGTGGCTCCTCCCAGAGGTGGAACCACCGACTCTATGGAAAAATACAGGCACTCAACCAGACCATGACAAAATTCCAATGACTTTTAAGGAGTACAAAAAGGATCAGCTATGCAACACATAAGCTGTGTATTCATGGAATGAGGGGAAACCGTACCTACCACATCATCAAAAAGTCATTATCCAAACGTTGTGGCAGCGAGTGATGCAGGAAATATCCCTATAAACCAACAAAGGAAGAAGAAGCTATACATTTGTAGTCAGACATTTACATGGACTAATCATGGGCATGAGTGACATGGTCATTTGGACTTTTATTGATTTCTTTGAGCTATTAAAGTAAATTGCAAGTTATGAGATTGCATCTTGATGACGCCAGAAGATTATTGGTAACCACCAATATCAAAACTTTTATGGCATAAATGTGGCTGGATGTTGGACTACTGTTCTTTGGCAGACCTAGTAGAGTTCATTGAAATTAGCTGGTTTCTGGCACAGACCCAGGTTTAAACATACCGTAAAGGATTTTGGTCAGGTCTTTGGGAATGCCATTTCAGAAGCTTAATGTTAGCTTGCTTTATCAAAACCAGTTTTAATATGTTTTTGGGATCAGTGTTCTGTTGAAGCATCCAGAAGGTATTTGGTTTATCTGTATTCTCTGTTGGCAAATTAGTAGTTCTTGGGCTGTTTTTGAATATCCTAACCAATATCCTTTCATGTAAGAGTGACAATTTGGCAAAGT
>NW_005187592.1:1089551-1101805 GCF_000239375.1 Pundamilia nyererei
TTGGTGTGGTTGAAGTCGCCAGCAACAATGAAAGCAGCCTCGGGGTGTTTATTCTGGTGTTTGTTAATGGCTGCAGAAAGTTCTTTCATGGCCAACCTAGCATTAGCGTCGGGGGGGATATACACGGCAGTGAGTATGATCGAAGTGAGTTCTCTGGGGAGATAATAAGGTCTGCATTTAACCATAAAAACTCCGCATTAGGTGAGCAGTGACTCTCAGTAGTAGTGGAGTTCATACACCAAGCATTGTTAATATAAATGCACAAACCTCCACCTCTGGTCTTGCCGGAGTCATCTGCTAGCCTGTCGGCTCGGTGTGTGTGGCGTCCTGCTAACTCGATAGCATTGTCCGGGCAGCTGTTGTTCAACCATGTTTCGGTGAAAAACATGACATTTGAGTCCATAATCCGTCTGTTGTTAGTGATGGAGAGCCGTATCTCATCCATTTTGTTTGCCAGAGAACGGACATTGGCGAGGAAAATACTGGGTAAAGGCAGCCGGTGTGGTGTTAGCTTTAGCTTAGCCCGTAGCCCGTAGCCCTCCGCGCCTACCTCGCCTTTGTTTACGATCTCGGCGCCGTCTGCGTGCACTTCCGCCTGGCCGGGGAGAGTGGGCAGCCTCCGGTGTTCTGGAGATCTCTGGGATGAGTCGGAGATCGGCGATAAAACTGTTGGAGTTATGAGTCCAGATGTCCAGAAGCTCTTGTCTGCTGTAGGTCAGCAACGCACAGCAATTCTGGACGAATAATCCGGATAGTCCACATAGACTCCTGGCTCACCTCATCTGTCAGCCTGTGATTGACCATAGCACAAAAGATTGGCTCTGAACCAATCCCTGATGTATTCCCACCCCCTTCTTGAACCCATCTACAACTCCTACCACAGACCTCACCATGTTTTGCTGTCCTCATACATGTCCTGGACTGGCCTCACATACTTCTTTGCCACTTCTGATTTCCCCATACAGTACTAAAGTTTGACCTTGGGCATCTATCATATGCTTTCTGTAGATCTTCAGTCACCCATAGGTGGACCACAGTTCAGAGCCATACGCAGACTATTTTGTTAATTTTTCCCTCCTCATTTTTCCTGACACTTTTTTCCCATTAGTTTGGATTTGGCTAGGGTCAGTGTTATTGCTATTCATAGCACGAGATGATACCTGGACCCTACAGAGGTTGCACAGGTAGTCCTACTCCTCTAGGATGGCAAATGAATACATGCTATTTCCAAAAGGTTTGCTGTGTCTCTCAGCACAGTCTTACAGTCTTAAGTGCATGAAGGAGAATCCAAGAGACAAGAGAGCTGTAGGAAAGCCGGACAGAGCCACAGAAGATCGTTAGGGCAGGGATAGCTCAGTAGGTAGAGTGGTGGCCCCATGATCGGAAGGTCGGGGGTTCAATTCCCCTGAACAGCTACCCTGAGGTACCCCTGAGCAAGGTACCGTCCCTACACGCTGCTCCCCGGGCGCCCAATGGCTGCCCACTGCTTCACTGAGTGAATGGGTTAAATGCAGAGAGGGATTTTCCCCACGGGGACCAATAAAGTACACTTTCTAACCCAGCAGCGGGACCAATATCTGGACCTCTACAGGCTAGGCAACGGCACCCTGACTACCAATAGATGTTCGGATGAATCCTTGGAGCCACTGTCAGACTCACCACTGATGCAGTGGGTCCTGGCCTCCTCCATGTGCTCAAGAATATCCAGTCTCATGTGACGAAAGTATGCAGCAGCTCCCGAAGGATGAAGGAATCGATACCTCATCTGACCTAAATCTAGTAAAGCACCTCAGTGACATTATCTTTTGTCCATCCAACGCTGCCAGGTTTCACCTAAGACTGACCAGGTGCTAAGTGATGCTGTGGTTTAGATCTGGGAGGCGATCCCCCTGGACATCATCCACTATACTAAGTTGGAACTTATCTGTGTTACTTATACAAGATAGATGTCAAGTTCTTAATGGAAGTTCATCTGTGGCAAAATGAATTGATTTTGTAAATGATTTTATAACTACAGAGTGATCCCAGGATCACATTGGCCTCAATAATTCTGAAAAGAAAAATTATTATGCAACCAACAGGAGCTTTACTATAGACACACAGGGATGCCCAAAGCCCTCAGCAGACACGTGAGAACCTGTCAGGTGGTTTCAGCAGCACACCATTCTGGGCTGCACAACAGAAATAAAGCCCAAACCCACTCACATGTAAATTCATCTTAAGCTAAGACTAAGCTAAGTAGGGATGGGTATCGTTTAGGTTTTATCTAAAACCGGTGCCAAATCGGTACTTTTGAAACGGTGCCGGTGCTCAAACGGTGCTCAAACCGGTGCTTAAAGAATAGAGAACACAAAATTGGTCCAAAACCTCTCATGCTCAGCTGTTTTTTGTAAAAAGATAGCAATGTTAGCCTTTTCTGCAGCTATGGGGCATATATGGTATGATTCTTGGCTGGAAGCAGTGCTTAAACAATGGAAAAAACACAAACTTTGTCCTAAACCTCTCATGTTTAACTGTTTTCCACTTTTTCTTTGGTCATTTTAGCCTTTTTGGCCAGGGTGAAGGGAGTATCTGCCATCAAACAAGAAGACAGCCGCATGTAGCTATGATGATGTTTGCTAGTTCACCTTACATGCATTAATGTAATCACGTGGTTAGCCTACTCAACGTAAATTACACACGAACAACATTTAGCTACTCACGCAGAGAAGAACGGCTGCTGCTGCATCATCATCCGTCATCATTTATGCTACACTGGCAGGGCTAGGGGCCAGGACTCTCCTCTTCGTGTTTTTGGGGGATGTTGCATAACAGGCAACCCACCCGCAGTAGATGCGCTCGGTGTGAGGCCTCGCAGCAAGCTATCAAATACGGCGCATTTCTGGGCTTTTAAAAAAAACGCTATGCGTCGCCAGGTGTTTCATCGGATTCTTGGTGTTACCTCCTTTGACAGTATCACAGTATCAGCTTAAAGCACTTGTTGCAGGCTGCTGAGTTTGCTCTAAAAGAACGTACGTACCTGGGCCCGCCTACTATTCTCGGAAACGTAAAATGATTGGCTAGAAGTGTATCACAGCTCAGGAAAAAAAAGCACCGAAATAAAGCACCGAAATGTGCGCTGCTTTTCGGTCTGGTTACTACCGTTTATGTCAGAACCGGTGCCATCATGGCACCGGACACCGGTACCCATCCCTAAAGCTAAGACACCCAAGTCTTTTCTTGCAAAACTGTTTTAGTAGAAATAACAATCAGCTGAACATGTGAAAGGATAATTAACATTTCCTGAACAGACATTCTCTGAGAATCTCTCACCTGGTCCCTTTTGGTGGCATACTCCCCATTACTAATCTCATGCTGCTACCACAGAGTAGGAGTCTTGGCCTCTCTTTGTTTCCTAATGTGTCCTGCTGTGGAGCGGTTGCCCTTGCAAGCTTTATGGTCAAAAACATCCTCTAATCTAGGTCTAACTCACTACTAGACTACCCAGTGTGAAGTTAAAGGAAATCCCCTGAAGAAAGTCTTTTTTTGTCTTCTATAAATGTGTGATGCTGGTAAAGTTTATGACTAATCATGTTAATAACTGAGATTACAATAAAATAATTGCGATTATGGCTTTTGCCATAATGAGCAGCCCCCTCTCTAATGGATAGTCTCCTTTATCCTCGTTATATGCTCTCCCGTTTGTTTGCTTCTTTTTTTTTCTTCCACTTTTCTGCTCCTCTCTCTCTTCTCTCGCGTATCTTCTCCCACTCGATGAGCAGTAGGTGAGGTGTCCTACTTTCTGACTGTTTTTGGTCAAATAAGGTCCCAGTTCAGTTTTATGTCATGAGCTGTAAGATTTGACACAACTAAGACCATAAATTCATCATGAAAGATTTCTATGAACTAAGTCATTTTTGTAAGTAGATCCAAAAGAATATAGGTGTTAGGCACTTCTGCATTGCCTTTGCTTTCCAGATCATCATCCTTTAAGGAAAAAGATTGACTAAATCACTTGATAGGCAAAAATTCATTCAAACAAGATTAAAGGCTGAAAACAATTAAGATTTCAGAATGATTTATAACAGAATACCAGAGAGCAACAGTCTCTGCTGGTGTCACTATTTTGCTCAATGTTTTCTCAACGTGTGGTTTGTCATGGCCTTCCCAAATGTTCCACATATCCACTACAGAAGTGATTCATTCAGGGCAGTTTTAGGAGAAGACAGGCCAGGCAGTAACACAGCTGGAGGTGCATCAATGATGCGGATGAAATCCTTTTTTCCCCAATTTTACATGTTTTAAAAATTCTCTCTGCTATATCATGCGTCCATTATATTTTAAAATTAAAATGTCATTCAGTGCTAAAAACCTAATGTTTTGCAGAGACTACAGATGCTTTAAAGAACACCCTATTGAGGGTTACCTTATTCTTGGTCATTGGCATAAACGGTTAGATAAAATGGTATCCACATTATGAAATCTGCCTTTAGTCCGTGTGCCCAGCCGGTGTGTAGTATTCAGTCAGGATTGCGATTTATGTTTCCATTGAACAGATTTATTTGTATTATAAATACAAAATTATAAGCACAGCACAGATCATCTGTTATCTAAAGATCATCAAAGGTAATTTGGTGTGATTGCTTTGTTCTGGGACCTCACCGCTCACCCATGTGCTTACAGACAAGAGTGGTGATGTCCAAATCCATTAGCAGGGAGCGCAACAGCAAGATCCATCACAGAACAAAACAGGCATCAGTAACAGTAGACATGGGACTGATTAAGTTCGTCATAGCATGAAAAAAGAATGGAGGCAGGTTGCAAAGCAGCACATGTTCAACAACTGTAAGTTATTAAAGCAATTTTAATAGCTTACCATATGTGAGATTTGCTACATCAGATGAGCCAACAGCTGATGTGGGAAGGCACTGAGATCTGCTCATCTGCTCAGATGGCAAATACACTTGGCTGTGTGACTGCTCTGAACTAATGTTCGATGAGTCGATACAGGTTTGGGTTAACCTGGATTTCTACAGGGGAGCTCATTTAAGTCACTCGTGAAGTTTCTTGGGTTTCGAAAGGATGCAGCAACTTTTCAATCAGCAGTCTCTGAATGGAACTGGATACACAATAAGAATAAATCAAATGGAAAGCAGACCAGCCAGTTCTCATTGTGCTAACATTGCAATTGGAATCAAAATTCACACCGCATGGCTGTTTTATTCATTCAACAAACAATTCACATTTTACTTTCTTCTCTAACAGTGTAATATTTTGTTATAGCTCACAATCAGAGGCAGGCATAACAAAACGCTGTGACTGAATCGTTCAGAGAACCAACATGGAAGACAACTTCGTTTTTATCAGCTAGTTGGATGTTTTTCTAACTTCCTCTTCTTGCGCTTTGAACCAGAAAAAGGTGTTTGTCTGACTACTGTTCTGTGGAAATGCTAAATAATAAAACTGTAGTTGAGCAATTATTTGAATGAGCAATTTGCAGTTTCCTGTCTCGATTCAACCAAAAAGTGTATGCCAGAGGTCATTTGCTCCTTTAATTTCTAATCACAGTCATTGTTTTAATGACTTTAATGACTTTATGTAAATGTAAAGCATTAAAGGAAGACAAAGAAAAAATGCTGGCTGCAGAGGGACATGCTTTTCCTTATTAATCAAACAAAGGAGAAGGAAAAGTGAGAGGGGGATACACAAGCTGTACACACACACACACACACACGCGCACACACACACACACACACACACACACACACACACACACACCACTGTAATATATAAGTGCCCAAAAGTTAATAATATTCACTGCTCCGTGATTAAACACACTGAATATGTTTAAGCTTAGAAACGTTGATGTGCCAAGAAGAATTTGTTTCAGTGTCAGTACCTGAATGAGGTTATATCTCACCTTATTAAATAACCTGCAAATTTAATTTCAGCAATACATATTACATAAAGAGGAAAAGAAGAGCAGTCAGTTTGCACATGAATTCAATATTTGTCATTTTGTGAACTGAGCTCATGAATGATATGTGCTCATTATGAGTCTCTGCATGGTCATTTGTAATCATTTGTCTTTGAAACAAAAGGCTTATAGCTTATGGGAAATAAAGTATCACACCTCTTCATGCTCTTTAATACAATTAATGTTCAGTTAAGCTGCACTGCAATGAATTTAATGACAAGTTCTTAGTTTTATTCAGAGCAGGAGAGAAAGACTAGAGTGGTTTATGTAGAGCAGTCTCTGTCGTAACAAAAGTCAAAATTGTTAAGGGTGTCTTGACAGTGCTATTACTGCCCAGTATCACCAGTCCACCGTGTCCATTTCATACTTTGCCTCTCCGAAGCGTGAAATGGTCACACATGCAGAAGTTGCAGTAATCTGCAGTGCCAGCAGAGGGAGATATTTTATTTCAAGCCAAACATGAAAATAATTACGAGAAAGCAATTAAAGAGCCACCTAGAATAATCATTTGTGGTATAGAAGGAACCTGGAATGTACTTCATACCTTCCTTGGTTAGTACCAACTTCTTGGCTATAAATATATTATCTCCATCTGCTGGTACTGCAACCTCTGCATACGGGTCCATTTCATGCCTTATAGCAGCAAAGCGTGAAGTGGACATGGTGGACAGCTTATCTGTTACACTCTTCGCTGTGGTATTGTCACGAGATGAGCTCTATAAATGTTTTGTGTTCTGTTGTGGTGGACCACTGGAGGGCTCCACTCACACCCAGTTCTCAGGAAGCGTTATTGCTGTGTTGTGGAGGGAAAAGTATTCAGTTGTGTCGTGATGAGTAATAAACGAGGATAGTTAACCCTTGTGTGGTGTTCATATTTTTGTTACTCAGCCAGTGTTCATGGGTCTGGTGGACCCGCCAGAGTTTTGGCTTTCCAAATTAACACTATCAAACAATTTTTTGTTAAATTACTCAACAGATGTTTACTTCATCCCAATTACAAGCCATATGAACAGCAAACATGGTTATTTTTTTCTCTTTACCTTTGTTAGATCACATTTATGAATTAATGTGCTTCTTGTTTTGTTTTTTGTTTTTATATAT
Source organism: Pundamilia nyererei (assembly GCF_000239375.1). NCBI lineage: Eukaryota > Metazoa > Chordata > Actinopteri > Cichliformes > Cichlidae > Pundamilia > Pundamilia nyererei. The sequence goes on from NW_005187592.1 coordinate 1,096,609, forward strand.
AAAATGTTATAAAAAAATAAATCAGTTATAATCAAGTGGAGTGAGTGGAAAGACACAACACATTTACACGTGAAGCAATATGTTTCACAACTAAATGGGATCAGCTGCTCATCAATGGTGACATTAGGCCCAGGGTTGTAAAAGAGGGGAAGGTGGTGCACCCACTTATCCCACACTGTCCTGATGGCAGCTAGCTTGTCTCTCTGCCGTCGAGCTGGTCTGTCGTCTCGGTTATCAAAACGGATAATCCTGGAAATTTTGTGGAAGACATTGATGCACGGAAAGGTTCTTGCCGGTTTCTGCATCCCACAGGGATTCTGTGGATTCCCATTTGGACCTGAAAACTCCTGCAAGGATAGTAGGCCTTTGGGGTTCTTAGATCTCCTTCCACCTCTCTCCAAAAACACACCTTCCTTCTAGATTACTGCAATCCAGAATAATTTTCTGGATGGAATCTGGGATGAAAAGCTCAAATGAAGACTTGATGTCCTGCACATGAGTAACTGTCAGCCGTGTTGGCCCTGGCTTATCACAGTAACAGCTCTGCAGGGTGGCTCATTTCTTGGGCAAGAAGACCATTCAGTTTCACCAGTTATTGACATCCATATTTCTTCACTTGCTGTCTGGTGGGCTTGTTCTGGTCCTGGAGCTGGCTGCAGATGGGGTACTCGTCTTCGTTTTGTTACTAAATGATGCTCAACCTCATCCTCTTCTTTAAAGTCACTGTCAGACTCTGAATTTTCAGAAATGTGAAATAGTCTGAAACCTCTTTGTCAACATCACCATCCGAAGCTCCTCTCTCTTCCGAAATCAATTGAATGGCCCCCGCAGCAGATAATCTTTTGCCATATTGATCAGTTGTGATAAAGAACCACACTGGCAAAGTCTTATTTATAGTATTATGCCCCTAATTTGCAGGAAGGACAGGGTATGAGAAAATAAAATTTGAATCCCTCAAAAGAGAGGGTAAAATGTGTGGGAATGCAGATGGTGTTGGTAGTTGAATTTTCAACAATGTTGCAACTTTGTGCGGGAGCAGGAGGGGAAGAAAACACTATCAGCAGCACCAGAAAGGAGGAAGACAGAGTGTGGGAACACAGGACCTACACTTTCAACACTTTTATTAGACCTGGGTCCAGTGGACCCAAACACCTTGTATGTAATGTAAATGCGTGGGGGGAGGTACAGTATGAGGTCATTGAAAATTAGTTCGGATTTATGTTCTTCACAGAAAATAAGCCAAAGCCAATGAATTTCAGGTTGAAAAAATAATTAATTGTTTAATTTTTCTTTTGAGAAAAACTGAAAATGGGTCTCACAGACTTGAACACCATACAAGGGTTAATCGAGAGCTCTCATGTCGTCTGTGTTTACCTCCACATTGGTGAACCCTGACTCGAACATGGTGCAGTCCGATGGTGGCTCCGCTCTGGATGCATCAGCGGCCGCCAGTCCTCTGCCTCCTGCTGCAGCTGTGTTTGCTGTGGCACTTGAGCTGCCGGACTTTTCACGATTCACGATCCCCCATCGTGGTTTTTGCATGTGGAGGCTCAGTTCGCCCTTCGCGGCATCTCGGCTGACGACACGAAATATCACCATGTGGTGGCCTCTCTCGATCCGCTAGCCACCCGTCGTGCGTTGACTCTTCTCCGGGACCCACCCACCCAAGGGAAATACGTCGCCCTTAAGAAGCTGCTTCTTCGGTGCTATGCCCTCTCCGACGCAGAGCGAGCCGAAAAGCTCCTCTCCCTCTCAGGCCTGGGTGGCAGTACACCTCTCGAAGTGATGGAGCACTTGCTATCCTTCCTCAGACCGGACGACGGGGGATTCTGTTCGTCCACATCATCCTCCAACAGCTGCCGGCGGCCGTGAGAGCTGGCCTCGCCAACTCTCCGCTTCTAGGCGCGGAGGATTATCGCTCCCTCGTTGAGGAAGCGATCGTATTCTCTTGGCTACCCTCACTTTCCATGATTACGACCTAGTTCCAGCCTTGCCGGCGGCACCTTCCACTTCCCCGCCGACCTGCCCCGAAGTATCCCATCCTTCACTGATGGCAAAGATCCCAGCACAGCGGCACAGCAGCACAGGACCTCTGTTTCTACCATAAGTGTTTTGGCGCCCGAGCACGCCGCTGCCTGCTGCCTTGTGCTTTTCTGGCCCTGGGACACAGCCCCGCCAGTGCACAGAAGCGGCCGCGACCGCTGGTGACAAAGAAAAACTGTTCTTCATAGAAGACACGCACTCCGGGAGACGTTTCCTGGTCGATTCCAGTTTAGCAGCGGGCTGCAAACCGTTTATTGCAGCTAATGGCTCTCCCATCGTTACGTTTGGGGAAATGTTGGCTTGTTTTCATGGTCGGGATTTCCAGTGGAACTTTGTTGTTGCCGCTAGCTCTGTGCCTATTTTGGGCACCAATTTTCTTTATGCCCACGGACTGCTGGTCGATGTCGCTAACAGATCCTTAATCGATGCCCTGTCCTTTTCTTCAATACCCTGTTTTACTCGGGCCATCGAGCCCCTGAATCTGGCTAATTTAGTGACTTCGGGGAATGTTTTTCAGCGTTTTCTCTTGGAGTTCCCTTCACTGACTGTTCCTAATTTCTGGAACACGGCAATGAAGCTCAGGGTTGAACATTATATCTCGACGGTCGGTCCCCCGGTGTTCGCTCGCGCACACCGCCTCGACCCTGCGAAACTCTCCATCGCTCGAGAAGAGTTTGCCGCTATGGAGCGCCTCAGCATTGTATAGCGCTCGAATAGTGCTTGGGCCTCTCCGCTACACATGATGCCCAAATCAGATGGTGGCCGCCATGTGGGGATTTCCGCCGTTTGAATAATATCACGGAGAACGACCGTTACCCCATTCCCCACATCCATGGTTTTTTCCGCCCACCTTGCCGGCACCTCGATTTTTTCTAAAATTGACTTGGTGCGGGTGTCACCCTTTTTAACTGAGTAGTCCAAAATCAGTCAAATCCACAGTAATCTGTCATACAAAGTCAAGGAAAAAAAAACTATATTTGAGAATCTACTCTTGTTGGGTTCAGTTAGGATCATAAGGAGACTGGCAGTGGTAACTCAACTTAAAGAAGGAATATCCCTCCACTCAGAATGAGACACTGACAACAACTTAAAGGGAGAAAAGTGATTTGAGTGTATTCAACATTTAAATGCTCCAAAACATAGACATGAACAAAACATTTAGACCATTTCAAACATGTAAATCTCAACAATATACAATATATCACTTAAAGCGTCCATAAATGTATTAGGTAGGCTGTCCATTTCAGTTCAGTGCACTTAGTATTCAGTGTTCTTAGTAAGTGTTAATTGTCTTTAGTCACTGGTTTGCTTTTTTGATGCATCAGTTTTTTGTGTTAAGTGGAATCAGATCTGACCCAAAAGAAAAAAGAAAAAAGTAACAACATAAAGTGTCCTGAGATCTCAGAAAAAGCGTTAATCCAAAAAAAAAAAATTGCAAATCGTTGCATCCTACCGCCCTCCAAGGAAACAGGTGGCCTTCAGATTGAGAATGTCCTTTCTAGGCACCTCCAGTGGCATCTAGTCCTTAGATGGCACCGCTCGGTCCTTGCAGCAGATTTCTACCACGTAAAAAAAACCCAGCCTGCCAGTTCGGGTTGCCGGTTCTGGATTTCTTGGGACACCACATTTCCGCTGACGGTGTGGCTCCTTTGCCAGACAATGTCCCGGCCGTTTCGGCTTTTCAGCATCCCACGTCGGTTAAAGTGCTGCAGGAGTTCTTGGGGATGATCAATTTCTACAGCCGCTTTCTCCCCAGAGCTGGGGACCTGCTGCAGCCACTCTATGCTGCCTTGAAGGGTAAAACAGCTAAGGACTTGGTTGATTGGCTCCCTGAACGCATCAGGCATTTTCTGGGGCCAAGGCCACGCTGGCTAACGCTGCCCTGCTGGCGCACCCGTTTCCGTTGGCAGAGATTGCATTGACCAGCGACACGTCAGAAGTGGCGGTGGGCACAGTGTTAGGACAGCGGGTCTCCAGTCTGGCAACCACTCGCCTTTTTCAGTGGCACGTTCAGGCACAGTGAGCGCGAATATAGTGTTTTTGACAGGGAGTTGCTGGCCCTGCACCTCACAACGTGGCATTTTCGTTTTTTTCTCGAGGGTCATAGCTTTACCGCATACATCGATCATAAACCCTTGACGTTTGAGATTTCTCTGACCCGTGAAGTGACATTTTTGTCAACGTGGGTTTCGCGTTTCGGCCCCCCTGCCGACATCACCTCAGACAGGAACCCCCAGTTCATTTCAGAGCTTTGGTCTGCCATGGCTGACGGCCTGGGGGTCAAGGTCTACCGAACCACTGCGTACCACCCGCATACCAACGGGATGTGCGAGCGTTTCCACTGGTTGCTTAAGGCCGTGCTCCGTGCTTCTCTCACAGATTGCAACTGGGTTGACCGCCTTCCGTGGGTTTTACTGGGGTTGCGCTGCGCGGTTAAAGAAGACCTCTGGGTTTCCTTGGCTAAACTTGTCCTCGGTCAGCCCCTCCGGGTCCCCGCGGGCAAGACACTTCACCCGTTGCCTACAGGTGGTGGTCAGAGGGCCTGGTGGCACCAGTGTCCGGCAGCCTCGCCTCTGTCAGTGCGCCCCAGGGCAGCTGTGGCTACAATGTAGCTTGCCATCACCAGTGTGTGAATGGGTGGATGACTGAATGTGTAAAGTCCTTTGGGGTCCTTAGGGACTACAAAAGTGCTATACAAATACAGGCCATTTACCATTAAGATAAGATGGGGCCTGATTATTTGAGACCTTGTATGTGAGGAGCAGGATTTTGAATTCAATTCTGGATTTAACAGGGAGCCAGTGAAGGGAAGCCGAAACAGGAGAAATATGCTACAGTGTCCAGAGTCGTACGTAGTGAGTAGGTAAAATTATTAACAAGATAATCGACCTCTGTTGGAGTAGCGTTCAGGTAGCTGCTCTGCTCTGTGTTGGTACAGGGCATTGAAGATGATAACAGTGGGTGGATTATATTCTTAAACTTAGTTATGGCGCTTTCAGAAAAACGTCTACTGTGATAAAGTCTACTCTCCACTGCTGTGTAATCAATTATTGTAAATGTAAATGTCATCAGGAAATGATCAGACAGGAGAGGTTTTTCAGGAAACACTGTTAAATGTTCAGTTTCTATGCCATATGTTAAAACAAGATCTAGA
>NW_005187592.1:1117538-1119062 GCF_000239375.1 Pundamilia nyererei
ACACACACACACACACACACACACACACACACACACACAAGGGAGAATAGTTTTTTGTTTATTTGTTTGTTTTAGTTTAGCTCTGGCATACCTTTAAACTTCAGATTAATTTAACAGTGTGAAAATGAATTGGTCTCCCACAACACTTAGCCACTATGTAATGAAAAAGCTTCCAAACTTGGAGCGGGCATTGCAAATGAAATTATTCCATCTGTGACTCCTTAATATCGCGGGGAGCTTCGGAAACTTAAGTACTCTTGCCAGTCGGCCTGGCCAGTGATTAGGATGCATGATATCTATCTTCCTGCTATATTATTCATCCTCTGACATCCTAAAGATTGTTACATCTTGCAGGAGGTCTCTTCAGGAACTCACTCTGCAGGTGGGGAGAGGACGACGAAGATCTCAGCCTGGGCGTCTATTGTCTTATGTAGTCTGGAAGATGAGTGGATGACGGGGTGGGTGCAGTTTTCTCTGTGGTGGGGTCGGGTGGGCTGTCCCGGGCTCTGTGGGGCCGGGCAGCGCTGCTGAACCGGGCCCCGGTCCAGATGGGCCTGGGCCCCCTTTCCCTGGCGGGTTGCAGAGTATGGGGGTGCCTACTGGGGTCAGAGGGGGAGCTGGCCCCAGGGAGGGGTCACTTGCCCCTTCCTTCCCACCCCATCTCCAGCTGCCTCCCTCTTCCCACTCCACCACAATCACCCACACATCCAGGGCCGTGGAGTAGGGGTATGTCACCAGGGTGCAGGGGAGGCACCCCCGTCCCCTACTGGCTGCCTCTGCCTTAATTTTATCTCACAACTTAGACATTCACATTACTCACACTCTTATAACACATACATATAGGATCTTGGGGGTGGCACGCTACACGTCATCAAGAAGACCATCAGGGTGTACACCTCACCCCTGGCATCGTTGCCCACCTCTCAATTTTAAATACACGTAGACATTGAGGGCTAGCAGGAGGGACTATGCGCTTACCTGCTGCTCTCTGGCAGGTAGCTCCATGCCCTCCTGGGTTTTAAATGCACCTTAGAACACACATGCATCAACACTACAATGAGCGGGCGGAGCGAGGTTTGGAGTCTTCACACACCCCTGTTCTCTGTTGCCTGTTGGGGCGGGGGGGATGGGAGGAGGAGTTGGCCATCCGATTGGGGTCTGGAGTGTGGGGCCTTCCTGCTGCTGTGGAGTCGGCGCGGTCTGCTTCTTCCCACGCCAAGGAAAAGGGCAACACCACCTGGGTCTGGGTGCAGTTCCCCCCTGCAGGGGCAAGGGTACCTAGACCCGGTTCGTAGAGTACGCTTGGGGAGTGTGATCGTGTGTACAGCGTCTCTTTATGTCTGTCTCCACGTTGGGTGAGTGTTGAGTAATTGCATATGAGAGCATGAGGGTGGGAATGGGTGTCTGTGTCTATATGTCAGGTTGGGTGTCAGACGCCTTTCTGGGACAGTGGCGCGGCTGCCCCTCTGTTGGTCTTCCTTGGTCTCTTGTGTTCTGGGGGCCTCTGGATGTCTGGAGTTTTGA
>NW_005187592.1:1119871-1131759 GCF_000239375.1 Pundamilia nyererei
CCTTGAACGATGATGTGGCGAGTTGCAGCGGTCTGATTAAACGGAAACCCAAAGACATTTGTTCCATCATCCACTACTCCTTCTCTATCGGACATGCTCCTGCTTCCCGATGTAACTGTCAGCTCAGATTGCCACATCTATCACAGCTGCCCTCTTCTGCTCCTTGTCAGCCATCACTATTTCTGGTTGGCTAGCCACCAGCTGCTTGTCTGTATAGAAGTCGAAGCCTGACAGAATTTCAGCTCTGCTGTTCTTAGCCTGTGTGTCTACTCTGCTCCATGTTGTAACGTGCCATCACTGCTACTATGTGGGGACCTTTTGCTGTCCTTCACACACATGGATCGCTATCACCAAGCATGTCTCTCACACTCTCTATTCTCTTTTTTCCTTTCAGTGTCAGAAACACAGTCAGGCTAAACAGTCATAGTTTCAGAAACTAAACGATATTTATGTTTAAGACATGTACTGGAGCTTTCTGTTCCATGTTACTGTCAGGAGGTTAGTTCTGTGACACATTTCCCTCAGTTATGAGAAATAACTCTAAGGTTTGAGGAAAAACAAAATGTTTTAATATATGTATTCCTCATGTGTTTCTGTTACAAGACCTCATCTTCCCTGATGGCTAGGATTGGGAAAGCAACTAAGAACTACATATTATTATATTATATGGTTCAACAAACTATGTTATTATTATTTATTATAGATTATTATATTACATGGTAAGGGCTATGGGTAGTGACACTTCACAGGCCTAAGATAAGCAACACCAATTAAAGTGAGGCAAACTGCAAGTTCTGCTCTGCTCAGCCGTAAGAAACACTCATTTTTTGTCAAATGAACTGTCAAATTGAAAGCTGAATACTGAGGAAAATGTCCAAAGCTGTAAAAATAACTTGACGGCCAGGAGTAGTAGGTTGTTTATAATACAAGATTTCATTCCCTTTCAGTGTGCTAGGGGCTGAATATGAGATTCCCAACCGTTACCATCACAGAGGCTGTCATCCCAAGGGTGTTTGACTTTGTGAGAAAGCACACTGACAGCCTGTTTCAGGATATTTTGGTCTTCAGCTTCACCACTGAGATTTGGACCAGCAGTGTCTGCCCAGTGACTCTCAACTGCTTCGCTGCACAGTGGCAAGTCAAACTGCAAGCAAAGGAGCATGCACACAGCACTCACACACCACCAAAGCTATAGTCGCTTTCTTTTCTGAAAGTGGTTTAACTGCATTAATCATATTTTCAAATATAAGTAGGAGAAAGCAACCATATTCAAAGTACTATACTGTAGTATATATGTTATGTAGGTAGGTATATAAAGGTAGTGTTAGCGACAGAGTTGAATTGAATTCCACTGCAGTATACAGCAGCCCAAAACTAAAAGTCAGTTCATGTTCTATTTTTGTCTTTTTTCAATCAATACATTCTATCTATCGATTTATCTATAGAGGCAGAGAGAGAGGAATTCTACTTTGGTACTGCCTCTTCTGTATTCTGTCTGTGTGCTGAAGTCCACTTATCTTATTCCCATGCTGCATCCTAACCCTGTTTTGCTGCTGTGATGATCCAATTTCCCCACAGGGATCAATAAAGTTTCATCTCTCCTATCTAGGTATCAAGAGTGTTCGGTCATCTTAGCAGCTGTCTCACAATGCAGAACAGAAATTCTCTAAAGGGAACTGTAATATTTGTTTGATCGCTTCAGGTGGGAAGGACAAATGAGATGCACCCCATCTATAAACCACTGCGTCAGTTTGATGTGTGAAAGAGCTATTAAACCTCTTTTCAGGAGATTAGACCAGTGGTCTCTGAAATAGTAGCCTTTTCACTTTCTTCCAGTGTGAGAATGCTCAGGTTTTGTTGATATCAGTATGAGAACACGAGTACATGTTGAAAAAGCATTGTCACTTTGAGCTGAAGATTCATACTGTGTGTTGTGTGTTATTTAAATCATGAAATCCAAATGTTCACATTTGGCTTCCACAAGTGTTATTACAGTGTAAGAAATCCTGACGAGACAAAAATTTTGTAACACATTACAAAATTACAAAATGTATGTTCAAAACAAAATATGAGCTAATAAAGGCTCATGTATGCGGGGAATAGCAAGCATGCCATTACAAATTGGTTTTGGACCCGTTCACACGAGCACTTTTTTCTGTCTAACCATCAAAACACATCTACACTCTCCTGAACACAACAATTTGAGCTTCAGTATCTTGCCCAAGCAGACTTTGGCATGCAGACTGGAGCAGCCAGGGATCAATCAGCTATCCTTCCGATTAGCAGATGACCTGCTCTATCTCCTGAGCCACAGTCATCAGATTTCAGAACCTCAGCATCATTGTTGTGAGCTTGGAACAATCATATTTAGTCAACGGGTAGTGTGTTAGGTTATCAACTAATGTTAACGAGCTTGGTTAGAAAGCTGAATCCTTAAACTCATGTGATGCATGACACACTTCTCTGCTAATTAGTGCAATGTATTGAATTAATAAACTAGTTGTTCAGGCTGTACCACTGTGCAGGCTGTGTTATTCTCTCTGTTATGGTAGGGTCTTACCATGTAAAGTACCTTGAAGTGACTATTGTCACTGTTGCACTCCATATTGTTTGACGAACTTCTTAACGAAGCAAGAGAAACAGCAGCATTTCTCTGAGGCTGAAATTCTTTAAGCTTTGACTGACTGTTTGCTAGTTTTGGGAAAAATGCACTACAATAGTAATCTCTGCATGTCATTGAGTATGCAATTAATTACTGCTGTCATTTTGGTGATATTTAAAATACAATGTGGTTTTTGAAGCACGTGGCTGATCAGTTTAAAATGGTCCTTATATAGATATGTAAAAATTAGTACAGTCAAAGCCAATTTGTGACAGTGAGGTGGCATTTCATGATTTTCAGTGGTAGTAAGGTAAAAATCTACTATGTTGACAAGGACAGAATAACTGAGAGGAAGAAAAGGTTCACTTCTTCTGAGCTCATCTATGGATGGAAGCAATGTACCGTCGTACATCCTTTGCTTTGCCACACCCATGGGCTACTTAAAAAGTTACCAAAGACTGTCACGCTACACTTTGAGAACCCTGACAAGAAGGTCAGTCAGTCCGGAAAAGTTCAAGAACTTGTCAAAGTTTCTTCAGAAAACCATCAAAGACTGATGAAAAAGGCTCTTGTGAGGACCACCTGAGACCCAGCGGTCCCTCTGCTGCAGAGGAAGAGTTCATTAGAATTACCAGTCACAGAAATCAAACATTAATGGCACCTCAAATTGAAGCCCACATCAATGCTTTCCAGAGTTTAAGAAGCAGACGCACCTCATTATCAACCATTTGGAAGAGGCTATTTAAATTGGGCTGAAAGAAACCACCAACCACAGGGAGGTACAGGTGAAGGTTTATAATTCAGTAAGATGAATGTATTGCATATACATATATACCTGCTAAAGAAGGAAACATTAAGTTGATTGTTTTTTGTTTTGTTTTTATAACAAAAACAAAGAAAAAATAGGACAAAAACTAAACAAGTAAGAGGACAGCAGCCACATGGGAAGTCTATGAGCAGGACTGGAAAAAGTCTTGTCCATGAGACAACCTCGCGAAGCTGATTGAGAGAGCAAAGTTATTATAAAAACCAAAACATTTTTAAAATGTTTTATTTTGGTTGGTGTGATTACACCAATAATATGCTAAAGGTTAACAAATAAATAATTTAGAAAAAGAGGTTTGGTTTGTCATTTTAGCAAATAAATTGTATCTATAAAGTAACTGATTATTTCCTTTAAAAGGAACAGATCATTATTATGGCAGCCCTCAGTGTCAGTGCCTCTTCAGTGAGATAAATCCAGGTGCCTTGGAGCACAGCTCTCAACATAGTCTTTGTTCTGCTCTGAAAATTTGGATGCTTGCTATATTCCAGATTCTGGCTCAAGTGACCCTCAGACTGATTTGCAGTGACTCAAATATTAACATAAAATTCTTCAAGAACTTCATAAACAAATAACAGAACAGTCTAGGCTTCCTTTCCAGTTGCAACACTATTTATAAATACTCAACAGTAGACAGTGAATTAAGAATATAATAAGTGGGAAGTTCTCAGAGAAGTCTCAAAATAGAAGAGCTACAAATCACCACTTTCAATGCTTTTGGAATAAAAAAGGGCAAAAAGATGGTGCAGAGGTTAATTGGGCCATTATCCATGAGCTCATGCAAAGTCCTTCAAGAAGCAGGTATCCTAACAGCGGCAGCAATCTTAGAAGCCTCTGAACGGGAAGGCAGCCATAACTCTAATCTCACTGATCAAAGGGATAAAAGAAAAAGAAACATATCTGTAGAATAGTCACTCAATTCTAATAAAAACACTGGAAAGAGGGATTTAAAGTTTGGCAAACTGTACCAAGATTAGTTCTTGCTCTTTTGTCCTCCACAAGTAAAGGAACTGGTTCTCTACTCAACTGGAGCACTTAAAACACTTTATACAACATGCCTCATTCACTCTTTCATACATGCATTTGGTTCCACTCCTAAGTGCTTTCTGTCTAACTCAAACTCTGATGGATGTATTCAGAGAGCAACTTAGGGTTCAATATCTTGCTCAAGACTGGAGCAGCCAGGGATCCAAAGGCCAACCTTCCAATTAGTAGAAGCCCTGCTCTACACCCCGAGCTACAGCCACCACAAATTACACCATTTACACAATCAGCACAATTTTATCCTAGGTTTCTATTTACAGTTGAATTGCCTTTTCCCTTCATTATATATTATCATTGGTTAAAGTAACATGCTTGATGTCCATGCAGATATATCAGCAATTACTAATTGGATTACATGAATTATCCCCCTGCTTTCCGACAACAAAGTGTCTTTAGGTCCATGTATATTTCTACCGTTATGAATGAGTGCATGCATTCTCTATAACCAGGGGTTTGGTTATAGAGAATGCATGCACTCATTCATAACAGTAGAAAGTGCTTACCAGGTCTGTTAGTATGATAAAGGGTATTCAGCCAAGACTTTGACTTGGAGGCTACACTCCCCCACCTTACATTCATGTCCAGCTGTCAGAGGATCAGAGAGGGTGCAACCCCAAGGTCAGTCAGGTCATTTATTGAAAGTAACCAACCTTACCTTTTAAAGCTGCAAAGTCTGCACTTGCCAGCTGACAGTAAGAGATTTTTCATTCCATTGTGAGCACTGACTTTTATCAAAGTGTGAGTATATAGCTCACACCTCAGCACCTGACCCAGTGAGCCTCAGACAGCCCATCTCTGAGTGCAAAATCCCTGGAATAACTTTTACTCAGAGATGGATAATCTTTCCCTAAAGTGACAATGCAAATGATGATATGATGGCAAATTTCCACTAGGCGCTTGCATCATGTCTTGTTACAAAAAACACAATGGGTGTTAGCAAGTCACTCAAGCATCACTTATCCCTGTTGACGTTTGCAGATTTGCGTAAATATCAAAGGGGACTTTTGGGGGTTATTTTCAGTTGTGGAGGTAGCGTGCATTTTCACCCTGGAGGCAGGGATGCAGAAATAGAGCATAGATGAATAGACAAGAGTGGACAACTGGGGGGGAACAGTGATAAATGAGCTGACAAATGTTGTTTGTGTAAGATCATGATAGCCGTGAGAGGGCCATAATCCACACTGGCGAGCTGAGCCAGAGGGCTGCATGCGCTGTGAAGAAAGCAAGCAGCAGAAACAGAGTTTTGTGTGTGTGTATGTTTGGGCGAGCAAGAAGATAGGAAGAAAGAGAACACTGGGCATAGACACAGGGACAGCTAATCCATATCATCACTAGTCTGGCTAAAAGACAACAGGCATTCCTTGCTCTATGTTGAAACAGGCTTCATCATGTACACATTCAAAGCTTGATCATCAGTGTACACATCTTGGAAAGAGATCCCAGCCAGAGGCATATGTGGCTGTTGCAGGTTCAACTGCCATATCCTGTGTTTTAAGGTTCTGCATTATGGTTTTCATTACCATGCTCCACTGGGGAGCCAAGGAAGGAGTTGATGCTCTCACTTTCCTGTGATGATATCGGGATGCTGTAGCTGAGTACATGAAGTAAACAAACGCGGTCCATCTAGCCTGCTCTAATTGTTGAAATATCATTTCTGCCTCAGTGATGACTGTATCTGTATCTGTGGCTGTGGCTCAGGAGTTGGTGCTGAGTCCTCTAGTATTTGGAAGGTTGGTGGTTCAGTCCCTGGCTGCTGTAGTCTGCATGCCATTCTGAACCACATGTTGATCTCCAATGCTTTTGTCAGAATGTGAATGCTAGATAGAAAGCACTTCTGAGTAGTAAGAAGTCATTGTATGAAAGAGGCATGATGTATAAAATATAAGAAGTAGTCCATTTAGACTCGCCAAGGATACTTATTAAGTCTCTGGGGTTACTCAGTAAATTATTACTCACCCAATGAGGTCTGATCTACGCGTGGCAGTTGGCTGCCTATCCCTGAGCGTTGCTCTCACATTTCTTCCTGATAAAAGGGACTTTTCCCTTCCCAGTGTCGCCAAGTGCTTGCTCATCGGGTGATATAGCGGGTCGCTCTATGAGCCTTTACTGTTGGAGGTCTTTACCTTACAATATAAAATGTCTTGAAGTGATTTTTGTTGTGATTTTGCACTAAAGATAAAAAAAACTGAACTAATAACACCTGTGCTGTTCCTGTCCATAATTACTCAGACTGCAGGTGTGGAAAAAAATGAATGAACTTGTAAGGCCTCCTTCTGCAGCAGCAATCTCTATCAGAAATTCTCACCAGGTGCTCATGTGATCTGCATGACGATGAAGACAACTGAACTATTCTTCTCTCCAAAACTAGTTTTGCTCCATCAGTATCCATCACCCGACTGGATGATTCCTCAGGTCCTTCCACTGTATCTTGGTTAGATTGTCAGACCCTTTGTCATTCAAAAACAAAACTTTTCTTCTTTTTCAATCATTTTGCATTTGATTCATGTGTGTGCTTCGGGCCATTTTCACCCAAACCTAAGGTGGCCATGACTTTTCCTCATCCATATCCCATAAATATCTTAATATAGCTGAGCACATATTTTCTGTAAAGCACTTATTATTATACACATGGTACAATTTTATTGTATCCATAAAAATAACGAAAGAACCAGAGATTCAATATACTTTGAAGCCTGTACTGCTGTCAGTATAACATTAATGAACTTTAACTGAGTTCAGAGCTTAAAATATAATCACAGCACTTAAAATAATAATAAAAAAAATTTTTTGAATTAAATTAATATGCACTTAAGATGCTCTTAAACATTTAAGAAGTCAGGATGAAATCGCTCTTCCACTTATCGCTGTTTGACCAGTTGTGTCACATCACATTGAAGTTATACTGTAGATCATTAAATATGATGACAGTTATGTTATAGTGTTAACAACTGTACACCAGCTCTTATTGCTTTATAAAAGGTCATTGAAGATAAAAGTATTACAGCATCATATAATCAATTTTTTTAGTTGAGTGTTATTATCTCATTATTGTTGGCATATAATAATTTATAGAAGCGCCACCAACACCCCAAATTGGATAAGCAGATGGGTGGATGTTACAAAGGTGATTTTCAGTGAAAACTGTGTATGTACATGTAAGCCTTAGAACCATATCTGCCATATATACAAGTATCATGAGCAAGTGCAAATGGAAACCAGGAAGAGGCTGCTAGGAAAGCTACAACCACCAAGTACCTGCAGAGGGTCAGACAAGTCCTGAGGAGTCAGCTGAATAGTGAGAACAAGATTCAGGCTATCAACACCTACACCCTGCCTGTGATCAGGTACCCTGCTGGGATAATAAGCTGGCCACAGGAGACAGAAGCCACTGACATCAAGACCAGGAAGCTCCTGACCATGCATGGAGGGTTTCACCCCAAGTTCAGCACATTGAGACTGTACGCTAAGCGGAAGGAAGGAGGCCGGGTCAGTACCACAGTCCAGGATGAGACACCAAACATTCATGAATATATCAGGAACATCAGGCCACGACCAACCGCATGCTCTGTGAATACCTCAGGCAGCAGAAACCCAAGAAGGAGGAGCAATCACACCAGGCAAGACCCCAGGTGCAGGCTGTGTAAAGATGCCTCTGAGACAATCCAGCACATAACAGCAGGGTGCAAGACGCTAGCAGGCAGGGCATACATGGAATGCCATAACCAAGTGGCCGGCATAGTGTACAGGAACATCTGTGCCTAGTATAACCTGGAAGTCCCGAAGTCAAAATGGGAGACGCCCCCAGGGTGGTGGAGAATGACCGAGCTAAGATCCTGTGGGACTTCCAGATACAGACGGACAAAATGATGATAGCTAACAAACCGGACATAGTGGTGGTAGACAAATAGGATAAGACGGCCGTAGTGATCGATGTAGCCATAATGAGTGACAGCAATACTAGAAGCTGGAGAAGTACCAAGGGCTCAGAGAAGAGCTCGAGAAGATGTGGAGGGTGAAGGTAACAGTGGTCCCAGTGGTAATCGAAGCATTTGTTGCAGTGACCCCCAAGCTTGGCGAGTGGCTCCAGCAGATCCCCTCATATACAATATATGAGGCTACACAGTGGATGAGCTAAAGAGCAGCAAAACCCAGCATAAGATACATAGGGATATTTTAGTTTTTATTCAAAACTACTCCAGCAGAGTCCTTGAATAAAAACATGAAGTAGGAAATGAGCAACAAAAGGTCCCATTTAACATTCTGGATGACATCCCTGCTTCACCTGCTTCACATTGTGCATTTTTTCCCTCTAAGATTGAACACTTTGAAACAATCATTTAGTAAAATTACCACTTCTTCACACTTCTATTCCCCTTTGACAAAAGGTGTCAAGCTCTTCTCCACTGACACTCTTTAAAATTTGGCTTTCAGAAAAGTGAGAGTGCAGCGCAAGTCGCACAGAGCTCTTCAGGCTGTTGCTTTGATCTCTGTGGATATTTATAAAAGCTCATCAAGAGGTTAAGTCTGAGCAATAACTAAATAAAAAAAGACAAATCATTTGGATCTTAATAAGGTTTCCAACAAATTACACTTTGCTTCAAGGAAATTAGTCATTTTACCTGTTTGCTTGAAAACATCGGAATGTTAAATGGGGCAGAGATAGTCTGTCTTATTGCAGAAAATGCTCAAGGCATTCACAAAGATATTCGTGCATGCAAACACACCCACACACACTCTAATACTATGGAAATGGTATTGTGGGTTTCTCCCCTGCACTCTTCTTGAGTCTTATCTACTTTGTCAGCCGAAACAGTTTTAGCAGTTCAACCTATCAGCTGCTTCTTTTACACTCTAAATTGCAAGTTCTTGATAATCCCAAATCCTTTGATCAAAGGTTTGGTTTCATAATGCTGATAGATATTCGGCTCCTCTGGACAGGCTAAGTGGTAGCTGTGGGCTTTGCAGAAACGTAGTCAGACACATAGCAGAGAGCACAGAGGGATGCTTTAGCACCAAATGCATATTAAGTTCAAGTTACTGTTAAAGTCAATGTGGTTGAACTACCATCAGTGGATCAGCAATGGAGACAAACATTTGCCTCTTTTCAGTGAAAATATTAAAATCTATTGTTCTGCAACAAGGCTCCTTTCAGTCGATGACAAAGACAGTCACCATTAGTGGTGGTTGATGGTTTTACCGTCCTTCAATCACTCTTGATGACCCCACAAACCTCGCTGTTCTAAACACTGTTCAGATCTACTCTCAATCAGGTCAGATTGCACAGTTTTCTTCCACCTCACTCACTGACTACAAAATGATCTGTTCACATCCTGTCAAAGATATCCTAGGCCTTGTTATTAACTAATACTAATGTCTATATATCATTTGCTCACTCACTCTTTTGATCTTCTAATTCTAATCCTGCGTTTGGTTCATTAACTTTGAGACAACAAACTAAATGCTTGGAAATTTCTGGTACTTCAGAAGATCCTCCGTACTAACATGCAAGATTTTCACTGCCATAGCTGTCTTTCATTTTATCGCATTAGCTTTATTTTGACTGGATGCAAAATGATTCTGTCCCCAGGGTGCATGGCAACATAATGAGTTGCTCAAGTGTTTAGCTGTGCTAGCTGAGCATCAGCAGGTGGAAATTAATTCATCAGCTGACAGGAAGGAGCACAGTACAATTAGTTTTATCCATACATTCTTCCCCCTGGGGCACTGGATGCGAAAAGTTTATGGGCAAACCCAAGAAATCCATATGTAATTTATGCCTCAGTGCTGACCTCCATCACCACTGTGGTACCCACTTACCCCCTGGCAGCTAATTCAAGCAGTGATAATGTATATTTTCCTCCAGCAAATGGAAATTTTAAAGCCACTGTGAAAAAACATAGGCAATGCACGGATGTGAATGACTGCTTTGTTTGACAGTGATTGTGTGTACGGTAAATGTCACTGTAAAAATGATAGACTTTTGCTGACAGTTCTGACATTGTGTTACATACTTCAGCTTTAACAGCTACATTTTCATATACTGAAACAGACAAACCTATTTGTAATTTATAGTAGAAAAATATTAAAGGCACCTGGATTTACTAATATTTGAGCAGAAATTTTGTTACCCTGTGCAAAAAACAACTGTATGTGCAAAATTGGAAACAGATGAGGACCAGCCTATTCTGCTCTTACCACAATGTTCTTGAATCTAACTCAATCTAAACCAACAGTCTTGTGCAACCAATATACATTGTACATACAAAACTGGCTTGCTGTCAAATCTTGTTTATTTATTTGTTTGTTTTATTTTTTGTATTTGTTTTTTGTTTTGTATTTTAATCTATTGTTTTATTGATATCTTTTTTTCTTTGTAAGGTGACTTTGGGTTTTAAAAAGGCACCCTCAAATAAAATGTATTATTATTAATATTATTTGCATTCTACCATGTACATTCCTATATATATACAGTAAGCAAACGTGTTTATCCCCAGATGAAGCTGACAGTGTTGTAAGAAAGAAACTTCCTCTAACGCTAGAAAGAAGAAGGAAATCACATAAATAAATTGAAACAGTAGTGTCTGAGGAGGAAGACAGAAAGATCATAGCTTTCCAAAGTGTTTTTAAAAAAAAAGCAAGGCTGAAAGAACAGATGGTCTAAATATCATTTCAAGATGAAAAGATAAGATAAAGATAAAAGATATATAAGATAAAAGAGTTTATTTCGAACATGTATGCTATATACTTACATAGATGTCGATTGAAATGTCATACTTTTTTCCAGCATTTTTGGGCCACATAACTATAGGAGATGCTTATATAAAAACACATTTAAACAAAGGTACAAACAGTTTTACAAACATTTCAACGATCACCTTCTAAAGCCAAACCTCTTTTGTATCTCATGTTGAGCATCACTCTCATGGGATTATCGTAGGTTCAACTGTGAATGGTCTAACTGAGGTTGTCTGGTGGAGACATTTCCGTTACAATTTCAGCAGTGCTACAACATAACGCTTGTCTAAATGTGGCTGCCACCTATGACAATGCTAGATACCTTTCAGTGATTTTGAAAGAACAAATGCATTTAGACTTTATGAAGTTTAAAGTTCCTGCAGAGGAAAGAAGACAAGTGACAGAACGAAAACCATTCACATATATTTTGAAAGATTCTCAAGCACTGCACTGTTCCAAAAAATAGTAATGTCAAAGTATACAGTTTTGTACCGTCTTTCTAGAATATCATTAAATGTACATAAGTAGACTGTGATTTTACATGTCAAAGGTAAAATAACATAACATCACTGTAAATATAGTAAAACACAATTTACTTGTTTTTAAATATATTTTTTTGTGCATATGCATATTTAGATTGTAAAAATACATTCAGAAATGTATCATGATTTCACAAATATTTGT
>NW_005187592.1:1133171-1134524 GCF_000239375.1 Pundamilia nyererei
ACCTCTCCTTCTGGCTACAGAGTACTTACCAAGGTTAGAAACAAAGCACAGTTATGCTTTATTAATATTCACTAATTACAATGTTCCACATTTCCTTGCTTTTTTAATCATTTTTAGGCTTTTTGGAGTTTTTTTGGTTGTTTAGCAGTAATGTTCCCGCCTATTTATTTCAGCCCATGAAATCGAATGCAGATTTTCCTGATGTGAGATTTACATAAATCTAAGTAATTTTGTTTGTCGTTATCATTAATGTTGTTGCTGTTGTTGTTTTTGTGCAGTTTACAATCATATAAACCTAGCAAACATCAGTCAGCACATGCTGCCCTCTCCCATCCTCCTAAAGTAAGTATTTGTTACAAAAATGAAATATAATAATAACAAAACCATAACATTAAATAACATTGTTTTCTATTTGTTAGAAAATTTACTATTTATACAAGTTTTTAAGGTATCTAATATTTTGATTCCTAATTTCAATGATCTAAATACTTTAAGAATTTGATTTTGGTTTGTCAATTGAAAGTGTGTAGATCTTGCATTATTATGGTGTTATATTATGATTGTACATTCAAAGACATAAAATCGTCTTAAAATGACAATGACATAACTTGTTGCAATTGTTTATGGGGCAATATACAGACCAACAAAAAGTTGTTATCGTAACAGGTCTACAAAACATTTTATGATTGATAAATTAAAAAAATAAATACATTTAATTTCTCTGAGA
This sequence comes from Pundamilia nyererei, assembly GCF_000239375.1. NCBI lineage: Eukaryota > Metazoa > Chordata > Actinopteri > Cichliformes > Cichlidae > Pundamilia > Pundamilia nyererei. The sequence goes on from NW_005187592.1 coordinate 1,133,899, forward strand.
TTCTCTGATATTCAGTTACAGTTCACAACACAGCTACCTGTACATGCAGTACTATAATGTAAATATAAATCTCTGCATTTAGCATCCCACTAGAAGAGTCACAGTTACTGCCTCGTTTTTGTTTTTTTGTTTTTTACAAACACTATTACTAACACATTTACTGTTTTACTTTTAGCCTGTGGATACAAATGCAGATGTCCTTAATGTAAGTTGTGCATTTTAATTACATCATGTTATTTTTATTATTATTTATTTATTTTGAATGCCTTTTTTGTTGGCCTTTTTTGACCATAACAAGACATTTTTGCAGGATATATATGGTGAATTTATATGCATAGATACAGTCGTAGTGCTTGACACGTGCACAGAGCAGTAGATGGACTAGGACGGAAATAATTACAATCATGATGTGGATTGCTGATGTCAGTATATATATTTTAGAGGAATGTTTTGTTTTTCACCCAAAATGAACTATATTGCTTCAGAAGAGATTTATTACCCTCTTATATATTGTTCTGTTTTTTGTTTGTTTGTTTGTTTTTGTTATTTTCAGGTTCAGTGGTGTGTGTTCTTCTAATGGCCGCCTTCCCACTGGAGGTTTTGATCCACAGCAATTTAAAAGGTAA
>NW_005187592.1:1134794-1144888 GCF_000239375.1 Pundamilia nyererei
AAATGCACAAGTAGGTGATGATGCATTGTAGTGGGTGGTAAATATATTTTAAAATGTATTTTAGCGCATATATTTTTGGCCATTTTTTGTATATTTTGAAATATATTTCGAAATACATTTTAAAATATATTGTTTTACCGTATGGGGCAGCTCATAGATCTGCAGATTAAAGCCCACACTGATGCTTCCCCAGAGTTCAAGCAATTCACACATCTCAACATCATCTGATTATTAAGGAGAAGGAAAGCAAATCAGTATTCCATTGTTGAGTTGCTGCATTGAAACCTCTCGAGCATCAGCTAAATGCTCTTTCAATATTGCTTTACGCGCTGCTGATAGAATACTTTCCAAGTATACATAAACAGAAAATGGCAGGAATATGACACAGGACAATATAATATTTGTGTGTGTGTTTGTATGCAGACTAGTATTCAGAATGTACCTGCATGCAATAAACTGACTATCCTTTTAGAAGGATGGTATGGTCTGTTTACACAAGCCATGTTGCACAATTTTAAGACTAATTTTGAAGATGTGAGAACTGTTTTTTATGAAATCAGTTCAAAAAGACTTAAAACAATGCAGCCACTGCATTTTTGCTCTTTTTATCAGTCATCACAGCACCATCACCAGACAAGAGCATTGGCATTTGATGATTTTATGGCCAGTGTAATAAAAGGGAAGAGGTTACATCCAACACATGGTGTCAGACTAAAGTTTTTATTTTATTTTTTGGAGGGTGGATTTCTGGTGATATTAATAGCAGTTTGCATTAATGTGCAGGCTGGCGGATTCCTATATGATCTATATGAAAAAAAGTAAATCATTTTACCTCTATTGTACTTTCTAGTTGTTCTTTTATATGCAAAGAAAAAAAAAACACTGTATATGATTTTTTTCAGAACTTCTTTCGCTTTCACAAATGTTTTATTTGCAAATGGAAAGACAAGATACTGTATCTCCTTTAATCTGTCTAGAATAAAGTGTAACCAATTTTAATCAAACTGGAGACGCAAAATGCAGTTTAAAGCTTACAAAGATAAGAAAAATTATGTTTCTTTAGAAAAATAAGTGCATCTATGCTACTATAGACAGATGAACAATGAACAATGAATGTGAAAGCATCTTTAGTAAAAAAAAAGAAACAACTTTAAAAATACATTTAGAAATATTCAGCTTTGTCTAACAGCTTGCCTTGATCTTTTTTTAATTGCTGGGTTTCTGTGTAAAAAAATGCCAAGGAGTTCAGATTTGTGCCTTTGAGGACAAATTGGCCTTAAGGGTCAAATGATTGACTGGCATTGAGGGTAACATAACTGACAGCACAAACCAGAATGTTGCCTACAGGTAGGAATCAAATCAATAAATGATATCAACAATGGAATCAATAAGTTTTTATTAATTCCCATCTCTAGTGTTGCCATAGTACAAAGAGCTCAGTATTTTCAGTGCATATTTCCATGTGCACAGAGAACTGCCTGTGAGGTTGTATAAGGAAACATGATATGAAACAGAGGACACTGCCGACACGATTTAACACAATATGAATCATAAAAAGAATGACACTCCTGTTGTACAGCGGAAATGCTTAAGGGAAAGGTATCCCCACCCTGCTCGCCCTACCGCTGAAGCACAGGGTCATAGTATGGTCCCACACAGAGATTAGGTATAGCATAATTGTTGAGAACCTGAGTAATAGCACAGCTCTTTCTCTTTAAAACAATATATGGAAACAGAATAAAGTGAAACTTGATTACTGAGCCTCTGAATCATAATTCCTTTAAACTAGGATGTGAGGCATAGTTGGTCGTGTACCAGATGAGATATTGTCCTTATTTTGAGAAGGGAGCAACTATTTAAAATGCACATTGTTTCAGATGTTTAGCTATAATTACATGATAGTGTTAAAGGAAGATACTTGATACTAACATGTTTTGTAGACACATGACCATTAACCACATGACATTAACTAGTCCACTATTTTGGACATCTGCCAGTCACCCAGGCCTACAGACCAGCCCACAACCATCTGGCAACTGCTATTTGTGAGGGAAAAATGAGTATTCCCCTTCCATATTGGTATTGGTGTGGAAAAGATGGACTTGTCTACAAACACTGGCCAGCTATTCTCCAAGCTGCAGTGAAACTGACACAAACTGAAAAATTTGGGCCTTAGTGCTGCAGTCAACAAATTTCATAAAGAACAACTTTTACTTTGAAAGTGAACCATCTCCATTTCCCATTTGCATTGCATTCTTTCAAGTTGTATAACTGCTTGTCAGTTTTTCGTGATTGGTGAAAAAGCCAAAAATCGGCAGGTAACAATCAGCTACCAACCAAAAGACATTACTAGAAGGTTTTTCGGTGTAGCACCTTCTTGGCATCTGATTTAACCAAGGAAAAGCCAACAACCTCAAGGAACCACCGCCAGCCAGCTCGGGAATACAGAGCCTTCCCTTCAACCAACAGTTTTATCGCATCCTACAAGTAATGTGCACATGATCTCACATGAGAAACACCAATAAAGACAAAAATAAAGGATGGGTGAGTATGATGGTGTAAGGATCTTGGTTACATTTATCACTAGAACTTTAGCAAGGACATGGGAGTTTGTCGTTTTTGCAAGGTTGTTTTATTTTTTAAATGTCCTCACTCTTTGTTTTGCTTTTCTACTCTACCTGAGCATGCAAAGCACTTTATACAACATGCTTTAAGCTTAGGTGCTTTCTATCTGACATTCACACTGTGATGGCTGCATTACAGAGCAACTTGGGGTTAGTATCTTGCCCAATGATATCTGCCATGACTGAAGCAGTGTGGGCTCAACCTGCTCCTATCTACAGCCACCCCAAGTAGCATCATAGTTTCCTGTAATTCAAACAATCACACAAGACAGCCACTTTAACCTTTAAGACAATTAAGCCGAGTGATATTTACACTGTATTCCGCTTTCCCACTTCTACAAAAAACATTGACCCATTCTCACACACATTCATACACTGTTTTCCACCTGTCATACACACCGTCACACTCCAATGGATTCATATGGGGCAATACTGGGTGCCTTATCTTCCCCTAGGACACCTCAGCATGTGGACTGGAGAAGCCAGGGATCAAACCACCAATATTCCAATTGGCAGACAATTTGCTCTCCTGAGCTACAGCCGTCCAGTATTAGCAACTGTGTTTTTTTTCTGTCAACAGATCAGGTAGCCTTTAATATGTATTTTTCACGAGGGATGAATAACATGGTAATAGGAAGTACTGAGCAAAACATTTACTGTAAATAAAAACTGTGGCCTAATTAGTGTGTGTGAAAGCAAAGATATACTCAGCCTCCTGTCCTTGTCACACTCTGGTATAGGTGGTATTATGGGCCTAATGATGGTAACTGGGAATGTGCTCTTTGTAGGAATGCAGCTGTATGTTTCCTCAATATGAACCAAGAAAGAACATAGTAACATAGTGAAAAAATATGAACACCTTTTGATTTGTAACAAAAATGAACACATTGTAATGAGTGGTTTAAGATTTTGATTCTACACAGTGTTTTTGTGTCATGAATAGATATACTGTAGAGAAGCAGTAGGTGTCCGTTTATACAGGTAATTTTCCTACAGTGTTATTAATCATTCTCTCATTTCACAGCAGCCAATCTTAGCTTGAATTTCCCATTAGATTAACTGGCCAATCAATAAGGGGGTTATTTGCAGGAAGCTGCTGTCCAGTAAAAACTACCACTTGGTATCCTTAGATTGAAGATGTGGTTCCTCACTCTGCTTTCCTGTGGGAGCTTCTCTACTCATCTCTTGCCCTGCATTTCAATGATTGAGATATTCACAGTCATGCCAGACCTTGCTGAATTTCTGGGTGATGGCCCAAAGGACTCAAAGAAAAAAGAAAGACAGGATATCTTGTAGAGCAGTGCATGTCCAAAATATACACAAATAGTAATCTCATAGTGTATATAAGTGTCTGTATGTACTCTATCTCCTTGTTTAAATATCAATTTAAATTAATCATACATGTCTGTGCCATACATAAGCAAAGTGAAAATGTGCCTGGTAAAAACCACCTGTAGGGCAGGTTATTGCTAGAACATGATGATAACAGCTTCTAAACAACATTATGGTAAAGATGCTGTCTGAAATCTGGGAAAACATTCACAATAGTTAGATTGTATAGAAAAAGAGTAGACTGTGTTCATTTTCAGTATTTAGCCAGGCTTTCCATTTTACGTCTAGATATTTAATGACGGTGGTATGTTTTTGTTGCATGCTTTTTTGTCCTTTTAGGTGTTGTGTTGACATTGTAATAATTGGACATCTATGTTTTAACAGGAGTTCTTACACAGAAAACAGTCTTGCAGAGTAGGAGTGTGTTTGTTTTTAACTCTTTAAAGCCTGAAAAATTGCCATAATATATATTTTTTTAAATTTAGTATTTAGTTAAGCTGGCAAATTAAAAAAAAAAAAATTAATATAAATTTGTATGTATGGGTTTTTGCTACATCGGGTTTTTTTCTGGTTCATTCCTTAAAAATATGTTGTGCATGAAGTCTCAAAAACTAAAAAAGGGTAAGGCAGTATGTTAAATAGTAACAGTGGCCTTTAAGGGAAGGCAGTTAGCTCATACAAAAACTGCCATCTGGAAAAGAGTAGGTAACTGGATCAGGTGATCCAGGTCTAAAGTTGCTTATTGAAAAACACCTTAAAGGGCATGTGACTATCATCATAGGTAAGGAGGAGTCTTAACCCTGACAGACCCAACCCATCAAAAAATAGCCAGAAAATTCAGTTTTGCAACTGAGACATTCCTACACCGTTAGAACAAAATCCACATTTTTTTTGCTATATCATGTTGTGTATGATATATTTTTATTAAACATTTATTTATTTTTGTATCACATTTAATACATTGGGTGTTTTTTCGCAAGTTTGTTAACAACAATATTAATTTTAGACAAAAATAGAGTGACACATTTTTTTTCCCAGAACATTTAAAATATGAAACAAAAGCAAATTTTGCCTTCAAACACTACAACCTGTATGAGCTCTTCCAATCAATCATTAAACAATGGACAAAAAAATACAGTCCTCAGTGTGAATCAGTGCACCATTCCTTGGCACTGTAGCTCATTACATAGCCTTCATACTTGTGCCATTTGTTATCTTTCTACATAGGGTGGATCAAATCTGCCTTCTTACAAGGAACTAGATCCAGAATCAGAAATGCTTTGATTCAAAAATGGGAAATATGCTGGGAGGAACTGCACCATCATATGAGGGAGTACTGCAAACCACTTATTGACAAGGCAAGAGTGATGCGACGCCACATTATCCCAGATAATGAAAAGAGTGGCATGCTAGGCCTCGACAGCCGTCTCTCCTCAGGTGGGATCAGCCTTTCGTGAAGTGTGTTCAGGAAGGTTATGAGGCGTTCGCTGTTGTATGGGCCAATAGTGGGGATATGGCATAAGACACCATCATTTGAGATGGCAGTACACATGGTTATGTTGGTGCACGTCTGTCTTGAAACTGTGAAAGTGGCCCTGTACCCAATGAGATTCTTTCCACGTCTCTGCTTTTACAAAGAGCGAGGCTGGCTTCATCAACATAAATGAAGACATGATGTGCCCCCTGAGCTTCAAGCTCCATTATTCTCTAAGTAAAAAAGGGTAAAATTACAATGAAAAGTGTATCCAGTTGACTCTAACTGTATAATATGACAAGGCATTACAGTATAGTAATGTTTCCACATATTGGCATCTGGCCTCCTTCACAACATCAGAGTTCTTTTGAAATGGAACTCTGTAGAGCTGCTTCATGGCCATATGGTTACTTCTTAAGACGCAGCCAGTGGTGGCCAGGCTCAAGTTGTTGATGTTGCTAAAGATGGCCTGATTTCACGCACCCTCACGGCATTGTTTGCAACAACGATGTTCACAACAGCTGCCTCCTGCTCAGCACTAAACATTTTCCCTCTACCCCAGAGAATGGCAGCCTTTGGATTCTATAAAGAACACATGTAATGGGAATGAGGAAACAATTACATAAAGTGTATCATTGAAGATATTTCTGTATGTACTGCACAGCAAACATTACCTGTTCTCCTGTCGAAGAATGCTGATAATAAAATTGACAGTGTTTCTGTTTAGAACAGGTGGCACTCTTTGCCCGAATTTCTTCTGAAACTTGAGCCTTTCCAACTACACCTCCACCTCGCACATGGACTCCTCTTCCTCGGACCCCTCTAGCTCTTACTGTCACTCTTATATGCCTTAGACCTCCTCCATCCATGCTGTTAAAGAAGAAGATAGACGGGGCACCTTCAGCCTGCAGACTGATTGCTAGTGAAGATTATTGTGAGGGAGTGTCAAACTGGTTTCTCGGTGATTTAATACTAATCTACGCAGTTTCTAATAGTTAGGAATAGGTGATTTCTGTTTGGTTACCAGAGCTAAAACAGTGAGGTTTGGACTGCTTGAATGTCATCTGTGTTAACTATGTTGCAAAAAGGTGGGGAAATGTGCCAATCCAATGAGAAAGGGTTAACACATTTGCAAGAAGTTTCTTCTGCTCTGCAGAGATAGTGGTGTTGAAAACTGAGTGGATGCCAGTTTCTTTAGGCAGGTCAAAGCAATCAAGAAAAACTGTAAATGGTCACTAACTTAACTGTCCAGAAAAGGGGGAACCATGAAGCATAATTCAGCCAGCAAGAGATGTTTTTTAGAGCATTGCAGGTAAAACCACTTAATACATGTATTACAGCACAGTTAAGTATATCTAAGGGCTATTTTATGACTATCCTATCCCAGCTTTAACCTCCTAGGACCTGGCGTCCACATATGTGGACATCACAGTTTGGGTTATTTAGACCAAAATACTAAATTTTGCTCTACAAGGGCCTGATATCCACTTACGAGGACATTACACTGCTACTGTTTTATCAAAATGTTAAATGAATATCGTCATATTTGGCTCTTATTGTTCTTAAAAACAAAAATAAGAAAAAAAAAAAAAGAATCTGGTAATTCTTTGTTTTTACATTCATCGGGCCCCAATATGCCCAAATATCAAAGAGAAATTAAAGATGCACACCGTGGAAGAGTTCGGGTCTTAGGAGGTTAAATCACCACCGCTAACTCGCAGGGATACAGTGTTTCCTGATACTGAACACTGAACCTTAAAGTGTAGAAGAAATTGTGTGAATATGTAACTTTTATTGCTTTCGAACTTACCTTAATGTTTAATAATTAGCTCTTTGGAGTATATTTATGTACGCCAACATGTACCAGCTGGTAACTGTTACAGGTTACAGCATGGTAATGCAGGTTAACACTGCTTTTAAGAAGGTTCCTGATTCGTGCCCTGGGTGGTGTCTTTCTGTGTGGGTTTTCATGCTCTTTCATGCTATGTTGTTTAATCTGGTGTCTCCCCTCAATTTACAGCCCAGAAGCTACTCATATATTCAGGTAAAGTTGATGTGTTTCTTTGTGGAAAATGGTGGATCTAAGTGTTGAAATTAATCATGGCTCAAGATCTTCTAAGGATTTCACCTGGGCTGGGATATAATGCAGTCTTAATAAGGCAGCCCCAGGACGTATGGTTTTATAGAAACATCTTATTGCACTACATTTTCAGTGTTTTTGTTTTGACAAAAAAGAAAAAGGACAGAAAACTAAGACGATGTGATGCCTCCTTTTATTTGTTTTGCCTGTTCCTGCAGCACAGTGATTAGTGGCTTGAGCAGCATTTCGGTGTAGTGATTAGTGGCTCGGGTGAAACGATAATGTAGGTTAGGACTTGCATGCAGGAAGGAAGCATGTTATTTTAATTGATTATTCTGAAATGGCTGTGATAAAGTCTTAAAGTGTATATAAAGCACTGTACGAATGTATGGTTACACATGGCCTGTAGTCTAGAGCACCTTGAGTGGTTAGTAGCGCTAAAAAATCCCCATAAAAATGCCACTCCATTACAGCTTCTATAACAACACATTACCTGAAGTCTTGGAGATGAATTTTCTATTCCATGAGGTAACACAAAATGTTCTTTAACTTCACCCCAAAGATCAAACTCACTTTTCAGAGTAATTACATTTTAACGATTTTGTAGCGCCACTGATGCTTTAGATTCTATCAAACAAATTACAACTTGAGAAAACAATACTGGGAATTCCAACTCAGAGGTGAAGCTGATTGCGGTACAGTGGCATGGTTGGAGACAGTAGATGATTCTACAAGTCGAATTTATGAGAGTGATGACTGTAGCAGCAGTCTGCAGAACCACAATCAAAGCCACTGCAGTGAGATTCAGTGAATGACAGCTTTCCTTTTTAGTGGAGCTCTGCCACTGGAAACATTCTATATTTTCTCTGGGATAAATCATTTTGACAACCACAATGCAGGATAAACAAAAAAATGACTGACAAACTGGCTTCTGCTCTGGATGCATAGCATAGGTGGATCACTTGGCATGATTGTACAGCATTGGAGCACTCTGTACAAACATTTCCTTTCACAGTTCCATTCAGACACAGTACATATCGCATGCCAGGATGGCGTCACGATATGGAAGGCAAAGGGCGAGCTGGAACATTCGGGTAAAAACCCAGAAACTGTTACCAAGTGGCCTAAAATAGCTTAAATTGAAAGTAACCACAGTAAAAGAAGTGAAGAAAAAAAGAGATCTATCCATCCCAGTGCATTACCTAAAGAGAATGACTCAGAGATGGCATTTACTGACACATCCCAGAGGCAAAATATAATACAGTTTTTTACTAATTCAATTCCGTTTCACATGAAAATGCATGTCACACATCATGGAATTGTTGTGCCATGTCATAGTCTTGGGTTTATTATGTTGTGCTTCTGATTTAGTATATTTTTGAGTTTCTGGTCATATTTCATTTTTCATATTGCAGCAATGAGAAGTTTCTGTGATAAGTTGCGCTCATTTCCTGGTTTAATTTTGTGGCCGCTGTAGTTTTCCTATTTGTGCTCCCTCTTTTGCTTCCATGTGCCTTTGCCTTTCATATGAAACAAATTGTAGGGTAATCTCAATGTTTCTAATCCCATGTGTTGTTTATACCGGGTTTATCTCATTGCTGTCATTATTGCAAGTGTTTTCTATGTTTCACAGTCTCTTGAGTGTTTTGATTTTTACGTTTCAATTAATTTCTGATTTTGTGTATGAAAGTTTTCCATCAGAGACTCATTTTGTTTCTTACATCCTGCATTTGGGTCCTCACCTTTGCTTCCAGTGACAGTGTACTGAGTACAGCTAGCTGTGTTTTAGAAAACTACAAAGCCCATACTCAGATGAGGACCCGGAAGTGGGGGTCTATACATGATCACTTAAAGACCAGATTGCCGTTTCAGTTTTGTCAGCAACATGACTGTGGTTATCTCACTCTTTTACACTTGTTGTTTTTATACTTTTCACTTTGATTTTACTCCTATTTGCTAGTTTGATTTAGACACAGCAAGAAACTTGATTTGCTTTAGAGAAAATCATAGTTTGATTTAAAATGGATCCCTTTACAATAGCATATTTTCTAAATTGTATTTGGACACAGGAGATGATGCTACTTAGAAACAAAGGGTTAGAAAAGTGTGAGGTAATCCATCACATACACCGCAATTGAACATATTTAATTTGTAACGTAAAGAGCTTCTGAACAGACATTCAAACGTGTAGTATGTTTAAGATCTATAAAAACAAGCGGTCCCATGTCTTACTGCTACATCATATATGTTGGAGTCAAATTGTTAAATGTTGACATTATTGTACTTAAATTTGTAAGTCTTGATTCAAACTATGTGATCAAAGACATTCCTTTGTTTCTGACCCCCTCCCCAGCCTGTTGAATGTTGGGGGAGGCTATAGTGTTTTATTATAGGGACATATCCTATGTGGTTCTGTTTTCTTGCTTAGTAAACTTCCTGCCTTTATGACCCTTTGGTGAGCAGGAGGTCACACAAATGCACCCCCAAACACAAACACACACACTCACGGGCACCTACACACGCACACACATTCTCGGCCCAATGAGCTGAATGACTTCCGACCGGTGGCACTGAAGTCACATCT
>NW_005187592.1:1147215-1148350 GCF_000239375.1 Pundamilia nyererei
GTGTGTGAATGGGTGGATGACTGGATATGTAAAGCGCTTTGGGGTCCTTAGGGACTAGTAAAGCGCTATATAAATACAGGCCATTTACCATTTAAAAATACTATTTTCTACATTCACTAAAATCCCCCTAATGTAAGTATACCACATGTTTATTATGGGTCCACCAACAGGCCAGGAATTCCTTCTTTAGAGTGGAGTCTACGCCAACCTTGTCTTCGGCAGACGAGGAGGAGCCTCCTATCCTCTTGTCCTTCCACTGGTCCCATTACATCCCTGCCCAGCTTGCGTTCTGCACCCGAGTCCGTCATGCGATGCCACCACAGCTCCCCTTGCGTTGATGCCCTGTAAAATAACAAATAGGGGCCAGAACAATGGTCCCAGAAGCGGCCCTGGCTTATAGCCATGGCGACCCTCTGACAACCCGGCTGCACCCAGTAAACGACAGTGGAGACCCTACTCACAAATGCAGGCAGAGGTATACCCCTCCTCTGCTGCCAATCACACGCGTTGTCTCCTACTGTCGCTGTTCCTTGCTGTCAGGACTGGGTCACCACGTCACGTCACGTCACGTCACGTCACGTCACGTCACGTCACGCCGATCTGTCTCCACAATCAGGCTGCGGGTCCCTCTTTTCACATGGCCTCCGCACATTCCTCCTCATATCTGGGGCCTTTCCCCTCCCAGTGCTCAGCTAGCCTGCTTTTGAAAGGTCTTTGCACAGATGATAGGCCACCTCTGGACACACCCATGCCTCGGCAGGTGATCCCTATCAGCTAATTTGTCCCATGTGCAGCCAGTCCACAGTGGATTAAAACCATGCAATATAAATATCAACATACAAACATGCAATAGAAACAATAAAATCATGCAAATAAAAAATGCACTCATAAATAGACATTAAAAATTAGAATAAAACCAATGTACAAGATAAATACAGATTTCCACTGTGTGACATATTAAATTATCATAGATAATTGAAGGAGTTAGAGGTCAATTAAGGGGTCAAGTATGTGTTATGCTTTTAAAGTAGCTTGTTGCTAAAGTAAAATGCAAAGAGTGTGAATCTAATATTAACATTGTTAAATCTTTGTCTTGCACAGCAAATGTGTTTAAATGGTAAATGGCCTGTATTTA
>NW_005187592.1:1148845-1156060 GCF_000239375.1 Pundamilia nyererei
CCACTAAAGCAAAGCAAATAAAAAACAAAAAGAATAAATATATATAGTTGTATGTAACTAATTCCCAAGCTCAGGATGAGCCTGAAGGCCATGAAGGTCTTTTTCTTCTTCCATACATTCTATGCAAACTTAATTATAGATATATAAACTTAGATTGTTAAAATGTAGCAATTTCCAGGCTGACTCATCTTGTCTGATCAATGAAAGCACTGCTGTCGCACAAATTAGTACAAAACAGAACATGGTTATGACAAAGAGGCATCATGTCAGTTTAGCTGCAGACAGTCCGCATGTGAGCATCAGAAATAGATCAAAGAGCAATAGTAGAATCAATTTTTCTTTGCAGTTATATCCGTCCCTGTATTGGTGTCGATAACATTTTTATGCCATATGGGAACCAAGTGTATCCTGCCATGAGACCAACTGGTTTATGATGAAACAACGTGGAACTTTGTAACAATGTCCAAACTACATAAAAAGTTATGAATGAACTGTTAACTTTAAAAACCCACATTTCCCCCCTTCGTTCATAGGCTCAGATCAGAAGACCTGATTGACAGCAAGCTGTTTAATACCAAGAAAAGAAATAATATTTTATTGGTTTTGTTTATTGCCTTTAGTCTGCCTTGGGCACAAAAAGAAACCCAGCGCTCCAGTGAATATTCTGCTCAGAAAGCTTGTGTCCTGGCATTCATAAGCATGCTACTTTGGCAAGCAGTGATGGTAGCAGCATTCCCTGATAACGGTGATGTGATGACTTGGCCATTAAATCAAAAATGGTGCCTGATGAAGAGTCCATGCCTTCAGGTAAAAGTCAGGTTAAAAGAAACTGAACAGAATTAAAGCGAATCTCATCTGGATGGGGATTGTTTTGTGTGTGAACACACTGCACCTACCATTAACCGCACAGAAATGGTTAGCTTCATTTTGTGACAGTTTTCACCTAAGCTTCCCACGCACACATCGTCGTCTTCTATCTGCACATCTCATCATGCATTATTGCTTGCTTGTGTAATACTAGCAGGTTATGAAACAGATTAAATTGGATCCGGAAGCAGCGATACACTCATCTCAACACTTGTATTCTCTGAACTTCACCCCACCATCATAATCTGTCCTGCCCTGTCTTTTCCTACAGCCTCATTATGCGGACATCCATCCTTTCCTGCAGACTATACCTATTATTAGTCTGACTGCTCTATTTGTTCGGCTATGCATAGATTTCACATAAAAAGTAATTGAAATAAATGAAGTCGTTACTCAAAGATCTATTTGAGGCAGCTGTGAGGTAATGTCTTCATACAGTACACTCACCTGTCACAAGTGTGAATGACATCCATTCAAGCAAGCTCTGCAGGATGTGCTCGCACCATGTGTGCAAGTGTGTGTGTCCATGCTGTGTGTGGCATTTGGTGTCTTGGCTTATCTGGCTGAAGAGAGAGCTATGAGAGCTCACTGTGTAATTGAAATGTCATGCGTACAGGAGAGGAGTTTGACTGAGCAGAAGCCTTTAGCCATGCCCCAACAAGCCGGGGACAGATGAGCAACAGCTTCCCCAATGAGAAGTGGCATTCCCCGAACCCATTCCTCCTCATCCGCCCTCCGCCTCCCTCGTCTGTCACCCCATCTCAGCTCCTCCACTCTCCCACTCTGTGATTCCTCCCTGCCTATCTGCAGTCTAGCAGTGATTAACGATAGAGCCTGGTAGTTGCTGAAATATTAAAATAAATGGCCGGCTGAATCAGGGTCTGAAGGAGAGCAACTGCATTTATCATTTTTATCTGAGGCTAAACTATTGTGTTATTGATGGCGGCAGTGGGCTTGCCATTCAAGTGTACCAATGCAGGTGGCAAGGAAACTCCCAGGGTTTGATTGCTGCCAAGCACAGAGACAACACAGTATAATTCATTTTCACATAATCCACAGTGATTAATAGAACTCTACTGTATAGTGTATTTGCAAGCACACTCACCTCCCCACCCCACTTGCATTTTCTGTCATTACAGCACTCTTCACAAAGAATAAAACAATTACGCTGAGGCACCGTAATCATATCTCAGCTGGATAATAATCCATCTGACAAAAAATGTATAATTTTCAAATTAGCCTGCCATTTTTTATGTGCCATTAAAAAAGTACATATCTGAAATTATTTGGATCATACATTTCATGCAAATGTGACTCTGCTTTCCTTTTTCTAATTCATCATTCTTCCATGTCACGGGTTCTTATTGTAAACTGACCTCATGAAGCATTTATGATGTTTATATTACCTGTCAAATAATCCTAATTATTATTAAGGTTTTTGTGTATTTTTTATAAAATATGACGTTGAGCTCGAACAAAAATGCAAAATCCCAAAGAGCGTCAGACGCAAAACTTTGTTATGTAAAGGATCCAAGGATTTCATAAAAGGAACTGGTATGGTTCTGTATTGCTAGTGAGATGTTCCACGCAAAGTTTTGCAGATAATCATCTAGATGTTGCTGCTATGTGCTACCACAAGGGGCACTGTCACAAAATATGTGGACCGACCAGTCTTTTGGCTACTCTTGCTTGTGTTTGTGCTGTTGCTGTTCCTTTAGCCTAGACCATAATCATAACAAACCAATAGCATCTTGGATCTCTCCTTACTGCATCACACGTCTTCCTCCTTTCACTCCTTTTTCAACCAATTAGCTTTTTGGCTCTTAACCAGTCAGCATTCTACCTGCACAATGTATCACTGCCGGCATACAGCATTAAGGAGAGCACATCGGATTTAATTTAAATACCCATTTCTATCACTCGAAGGAACTGCTAAGGAACTCTACGCGTTCAAGAAGCAAGGCAAGCACAACCCTGTAAAACTGGTGGTCATGCCTGTTGAAGAAGAGGTGCTGTCAGTGCTGTAGGTCCAAAACTGCATGAAATGCAGAAATTGACAATTCTTTGCTGGTTATGTGGTGGAGGTGAAGGGACCAATATCAAATCCCTGTGCAATGAAGTAAAGCCGGTGCCCTCAGAGGTTGATGCAGTGTTGCCAACTTAGCGACTTTGTCGCTATATTTAGCGAGTTTTCAGACCCCCTTAGCGACTTTTTTTCTAAAAAGCGACTAGCAACAAATCTGGCGACTTTTCTGGTATAATTGGAGCCTTATTTATGATGAATTTTTGACGTGAAAGCCTCTCAACAAGCAGCGGTGCTGCCGTGGGCACCTCACCCGTGCCAAAGCGCTCACAGGCGGAGGATAGTCCTCCCCCAGCTGCAGGAGACGTTCACACCTATGCATCCAAACTGTAAATGAATCGCGCATGAGCGAAGCCGCTGCTCCCGCACTGACTGTAAAACAGTCAGTGCGTTTAGGACGTTTTTTACTCACTTTATGTGTCTTCCACGATGTTATTTCTCTCTCCAACAACGTAGGTTACAATTATATTAGCATGGCCAATTATGCAAATTAGGTGATGACGTCATTTAGCGACTTCTAACGACTTTTAGGACAGCCAATAGCGATTTTCCTTACTGAGGAGTTGGCAACACTGGGTTGATGTAGAGTAGGCAACCTTTGGCTATATTACCAAGTGCTGTAATAACCTGTCCTATTACCTGATCCAGAAATGAGGACCCTTTCACAGTGGTGGTTGCTGTTGTTACTGTCCATACTCTGGCCAGGCCTGTTGTTATTCCTAAGTCAGATTTTGTTTAGGCTTAGCAGCACACGGCTAAGTAGTGTTTGTGTCTAAAATCACATATTGTGCTGGAAAAGCTATGCAAATAAACCACATGTTCTGGAATCACCTTGTCTCAGTTTAGCTGTAACCACTTCAGCTAAAGTGACAACAGATGTAATTTTCAGTGAAGGCTGATCTCGTGAGTAAAATGATAAAAGAATAAACAGCTTGCTTGGTTTTAGTGTGTGTTGTATCAATTACAACACATGTATGTGTTATTGATGTGGAACTGACAAATCATTTGGTTTTCCGTTTTACTTGTGTTTGTCTGTAACATGTGAAGCCTTTGAATGGTCACAATTAGGATTTAAGTTCATTACATATTCCACCGTTGTATCATGTTGTGCAGGTGCTGACAGAAATGAACGATACTTAAAATTATAGGACAAAAAAGGAACATTAAGCTGTGATTGAATTAATAATATAATAATAATAATAATATAATAATAAAAAAAAACATTGTGATGAGATTCTATTTCCATATAGCCCAGCCCTGATATCGGTTATCCAAACAGCATTACTTTTGTTCGTGTTTGAGTGTGTGTGTTTTGTCTAAATTAGAAAATGTGTACACAGACACAGGAAATGTACAGGAAGTGGCAAATTTAAGCATATGTTGTTTGTTGTTATCATTGTGATTATCTTTGAAAGATGGTGTCTTATCTATTAGGATGGCAATCAGTCTTCATGGACAGTGTGAACTTTGTTTAATAAATATAGCATTTTGCATCACATGACCAAAACTATTAAATGCCTGCATAATGCTGGCTGTTACAGATGTGAGAAATATGATGCTGCATGAGAGCAGATGGGGAGCTGATGACATTTACAGGTGTCACTGTAACCAAAAAGAAGTCTTCCAGTTAGAAGAAACAGCTCTCGACATATTTGACAGACATTGGAGCCCACAGGGATCCAATCTGCCATCAAACGTAAACAGACCTACAAAACATGAAAATAAAGAAAGAACGGATGACTAATGATGGCTGTGCTCTCTTTTGCTGCAGCCTGGGTTTCAAAATGATATGCTCCAGTGAGGAATCTTCACTGTGATCTCGAAGAGAGGATGAACCTCAGTGAACTCGGGTCTGTTGTTGTCCGAGGGTCAGCTCATCACCCCAGGATTTTAGGTTCTCGAGTGAAAGTCTGGTGCAGTTAACACACACTTTTACAATATCAAACAGTGCTACAAACAGCATCATTCATTTATTAATAGGGTTATTCTCTGCACTCTAATAGAGCAGCATTTTGCGATATTGTGGGAAATGTGATGAATAATCTACAACACCCAAATTTAACTTTGAAAAATATATAAAAAGGTTAATTATAGGTTGGCTTTAAATGTTACAAATGTCTTTTTTAGACTATATATGACCAATATGATCAATCTTCTTCTTCTTCTGCCTCGTCCACCGATCTCACCTCCCTCGTATTCACGTCAGCCTCTTGTTCTTCACCGGAACTGAAATCAGGGCTCTTATTTATTCTCAGTACTGTGAGACAGCTATAACAACAACAGCTAGTAATAAGTTAGCATTATGCCAGCTAAAGTTTTTCTGAGTTCCTAAAAATCACACTTCCCATTGATAAAAAGTTTGATTACATCCTCACATGGTACGGGAGCTTATTTGCCAACTGGCAGCTAACAGCAGGAAAAAACAACAGTGCTTACCGATAGAAACGTTCAAGGTATCTTCAACAGCTCACCTCAGCATCACTGACGGTCAGAATGAGCTTCATTGACTCATCGACCTGTATTGAATTCCTTTCACAAGGTTTTACAGCCTCCTCCACAGTAAATAGATGCGGACGCTTCTCACCTGGCATGTTTATAGCTGAGGCAAACAGCTACACTTGGCAGCCTGCACTTGCCGGAATTCATCAGTAGTATTTGCAAGCACCTGGAGGCAAAGAGGTAAAATATTGCAAAATATTTAACTGAAACACATGGAACACAATTAAAATGTGAAAAAAATCAGGAATGCAAATACGTCAAATAAGTTAAAATATGGTGTGTACAAATATGTTTGTTTATTTAAACAATTGTAGAAGCTTGCTGGGTGGCTGAGGCTGTTATAGGTGGAGAGTGTTAAAGCAACATGGCAACTCTGTTAGAACTGGAATTAAAGTAAATTGATGGGAGTTAAAGGTTTGGAAAGCCTGTACTGACTTAACGAGCAAACTGAGGGAACACAGTGTCCAAATCTTTTTTATTAAGTTTTGCACTCATTTTTATACCTAAACCTCTATAATATTGTCATAAAAACT
Organism: Pundamilia nyererei; assembly: GCF_000239375.1. Taxonomy (NCBI): domain Eukaryota; kingdom Metazoa; phylum Chordata; class Actinopteri; order Cichliformes; family Cichlidae; genus Pundamilia; species Pundamilia nyererei. The sequence goes on from NW_005187592.1 coordinate 1,154,828, forward strand.
GGTTTAAATTATGCCTGATTAATTGGCTATCAACCCCGAGCCCGTCCGCATCCTAAATCAAATCCTTGGGATAGGCAGGGCACCTTAAGTTGCTTCTAATGTCAATCAAGCACCTTGCAGGGCAGCTTCATCATCACCATGTTTGCTCTGAATGGCTAAATTAGAAACACATTGTAAAGTGTTTTTTGGAATTAAATGGCGCATCTCTGCAAATATAATAATATAAATACATTGATTGCTTTATTTTACGTAACTAAAAATAAAATAAAAACAAGCAATACAAGTGCCTATTTTATCAAGTAAACAAGAAAAAGGGCTTTGGAAAGGGCACTGCTTAATTTATACCCGCTTTGGAAGTTCACTCACATAAACTGAATTATCTGTACTGTTTGTATACATAGTAAGCAGAGATGGGAATTGATAAGAATTTAATGATTCTGATTCCATTATCGATTCTCATTGGCCCCGCTTTGAGACTCGCCACCATCTCCAAGCAGCATATCAAAGACTTTATATTTATTCAAATTAATTTCAAGCTGTGTGGTGAAATGTTCATGCATGCTGGTTTTCCTCTCTTTGTCATCAATTTGGGGTCGTTACTCAAAAAAAGTAATCTATTACACAGAACTTGTTTCTTAAAAGTACTTAATTACTTGTTGCATTGCCTTCTTGTTACTCTTTAAAGTGACCTGAAAGTCATTGTGTGTTAATTAACAATATAAATCTACAGTCCTACACACCAGCATAAATCCCTAATCTAATGAGGACTCACATGTGATTCTTCTCTTAGTATTCATGTAGGAACACAAAGCTGACAGCATGGCTCTGACTGTGCTGCCATTTTCTTTCTGTGACACAAGAACTGAAATCGGCTGCAAGTGGAACTGGTGAGTGGGATCGGGAGGCAAGCAGACTCACGATTCAAAGTAACTGCACTACTGGGAACCGGTCCTCTTAATCAGTGGTCCCCAACCCCCGGGCCTCGGACCGGTACCGGTTCGTGAGTCGTTTGGTACCGGGCAGCGAGAGTTGAGGCTCAGGTGTGAAATGTATAGTTTTCAGGGTTTTTATCGGTTTTCAGCGTTATTTTGTTATCGTTTTTATTGTTGACTCTGTTTTCCTGGGTCTTTTCACGTGTGTTATGAATAAATCTTCTTTTTTTTTGGTACTGGTACTAGTTTTATTTTGTTGTATTTATCCGCGACGCCTTAAAGGCCAGTCCGTGAAAATATT
>NW_005187592.1:1156209-1157936 GCF_000239375.1 Pundamilia nyererei
ACACCAGGATCCTTTTCTAAGTAGCTGACAGCTGGTAACTGTGCAGGGGCGGGTCTAGCAAAGTGTTGCCAGGGGGGCATGTAGGGCATTAACAGGGAAAGGGGGGCACAAGGAAATACTTTCTTACTCTCATTTAAAATGTCTCACTTTAAAAAAAATAATTATCTGAGTCTTGCAACAAACAATGGATAGATTGATACATATATACCATCAGAACAGTGTACATCACTGTCACAACAGTGTTTGTTTTCATTCAAAGGTTTTATGATTTTTCCTATAATGGTGGGCTGGTCTCTAGTCAAAATGCCCGGGACGATTTTTTGTCCCAGTCCAGCCCTGTATGCAGCTCATCTGCAGTCTGGTGTTACCTACATCTTCCTATTCAGAAGGCAGAATTTCCGAGTTCTGAGCTCAATTGAAAGCACCACGACTGCAGTTTTTGTGTTGGATGTAAAAAGCAGGCTAGGATAGAATCAGGTGTGGGATTTCTCTCGTGGAAATGTGCACATTATTTTTTCCTTTCTATTGGTAGGTGGCACAGTGCACTTGTGGCACGTATGTGGGTATCCAGTTATGGAAGCAACACATTAACAAGAGAATTCTGAGTAAAACCAAAGTTACTTTCCCTAGTAACTAGTTACTCTGAAAGTAACGAGTAACTTGAAGTAACTGAGTTACTTTTGATAGGAGTAACTATTAATGTAACTAAGTTACTAATTTAAAGTAACGTACCCAACACTGGTTATGAATAAATCTTCTTTTTTTTTGGTACTGGTACTAGTTTTATTTTGTTGTATTTATCCGCGACGCCTTAAAGGCCAGTCCGTGAAAATATTGTTGGGCATCACCCCTCCGACAGCCAAACCCGTCTGTTCTCTGGATAGTTAAATTTGTGATTGACATGACATTGGCCAATCAGATGAAAGGAAGAAAAATAGGGTCAAAATTCGTACTTGTAACTTGAAACTTGAGTGCAGATTTTCTCACGTATTTTTTGGCTAAGTCCACACACAAATCTTTTTTACACACACAGAAATTCTTTTTACACATACAAATCCTGATTTACAAAATATTTATGACCACAATTTGAGCCCATAGATTCTGAACTGTTTACATGTTAATAAAACCAGTTCTCGTAAGTGTACGTTACTTCAATTCAATTCAATTTTATTTATATAGCGCCAAATCACAACAAAAGTCGCCTCAAGGAGCTTCATAGATACAGAGAAAAACCCAACAATCATATGACCCCCTGTGAGCAGCACTTTGGCAACAGTGGGAAGTAGTGATGTGCGATACTACTGATTTCCTTTCCGATCCGATACCAAGTAAAATTCAGGGTGGTATCGGCGATACTGATCCGATACCGATACGCTGTACAAAAACGTAATGTTTCATTGCATTTCATAATACAATATATAATTGTATTATGTAATTGTAATAATAACATAACCATATTGCTTCATAATGATTAGAGGACAGACAACTTGTTTTTATTGTTTAATAATGCAGAATAATCATATAGAAATAAAAAAACTGACGTTGTGCGCTATTTGAGCATGTTGCCTGCCTGCAGCACTAAAGGACTCTGCGAGAGACGTCTGTCTCGCCCTAGCAGCACCTGTCCCTGTCCTCCTCTTCAGTTCGCCTCAACATAAGCTTATCATATTCTGTGATGTGATTTACTCCGAGGTGTTTGACGAGGTCAGTAGTGTTGCCACAACAAC
>NW_005187592.1:1158777-1162888 GCF_000239375.1 Pundamilia nyererei
GAACATCCATAATTCTTCATGGCACAGATTCAACAAGGTGCTGGAAACATTTCTCGGAGGTTTAGTCCCACAGTGAGGTAAAAGCAGTACTTAGGTGTTGCAGATTTGTCAGCTGGGATTGAAACTGAGCAACAATTTAAACAATCTTTAACTGGTATGAAGGGTCCCAAAGTTTGTCAAGAAATTATCCCCAACAACGTTTTACGTCACCACCAGTAACCTAAACCTCTGATATGAGAGAGGATGGATCCATGTGTCACATTGTTTCTGCTAAATTCTGACCCTACCATCCAAATGCACAGCAGAAATCGAGCAGGCCAGCTTTTCTGTTGTCGTAGCTCATCTGCTACATGGTTCAATAAGTTGTGCATTCAGAGACGCTCTTTTGCATAACTTGGTTATAACGAGCGGTTATTTCAGTTACTGTCACTTTCCTGTCAGCTTGAAGCAGTCTGGCATCTCTGACTTCTGGCATTAATAAGCTACTTTTGCCTTTTCGAGAAAAGCTGCTAACAATTTTTTCTTTTTATGATCATTCTTGGGAAAAACTAGAAATAGTTTTGTGTAAAAATCCCAGCAGATCAGCATTTTTTAAAATGCTCAGACCAGCTCGTGTGACACTAACAATCATGCCATGTTCAAAGTAATTTAAATCACCTTTCTTCCCCAGTCTGACAGATTCTGAGTGGACATGTCTTTAAGTAAAGCACATTCAAATGTTATAGTCTATAGACCACTGTCATAATCCTGCTGAGCTGAAAGCTGTGGAAACGAACAGCATGATACACAAATGAATAAATAAAGAATGTTTAATCCTGATTTCAGCAGAAATATTGCTGACATTAGGCTTTAATTATAAGATTAACCTGAATAAAAAATGCATGCAGGTGGATTGTTGTTCAGTGTGCCTCCGTGTTAAAGCACAGGTGTTCTCACAGGTGAATTTAGTTTTTCTGGCTAATTACACCCATGCTCCTTGTACCAGTAAGAATGATAAAAGGTGTAATTTGTGCCAGCCTGACAGATGCAGCGAAGCTTGCAGGAGCGTGAGGGAGATGTCAGTCAGACATACTCTGTACACACCCATACACTCCTGAGTCTAATGGGGCATCTTAAGAGCCACCATTTGTGAAGCTGTAACATGGAAGAGGAAAGCTGTTAACAGCACGTGTCACTAAAGATGAAAAAAAAAGCTTCTTTTGGAGATATTTTGATGTAGTAAGTAATGCAGTATTAAGCTCCAGATCACTTAATCATTCAAGGGCCTGAGTTGGCTCATTGACAGGACGTGCTACTTGAAGAGCCTGCATGTCACATTTTCAAGAGAGACATTTATGGACTGTAAAGTTCCAAAGAAATTAAAATAAATAAAATAAAATCTGCAAAAGTAAAATGATAATAAAAAATAAAAATAGTTGGAACTTTGCTTTGTTTGTTAATGAGTGTAAATGTACTAATAATCTCAGACCATGGATGGCAGCAAGGAGCAGTTGTGGAATATTCTGCTTCACACTATTAATTTGAAATATTTTGTTTTAAAGTTATAAATCTATAAATACAATATTATTCGAGTTGAAGCTACCCAGCAATATTTAAGTCATTAAAAAAAACTAACATTAATGAATTATTTTGGTCAAATTATGTCATGAATATGATTCTGTAAAATGAGCACGTACACTTTACACTGGTACTTTAAATATATTTGATGCTAAAACTTAAGACATTAAGAGTCAGAGTTAGTGCTGTCAATAGAAAAAATTAGCTAATTAATCGCACAATTGCCTGACTGCAATTACATTTTTTCAACTTTATATTTAAGCTTGTAACAGACATCCATGCAATATAATGAAGTAAATGCAGAATAAATACAAAGAATGTTAAATGCTTAAATTCAAAGAGAATTTGAATCATTTTCTTCAGTCTTTAGGCACATGTTCTCTCCTGTGAAATAAATCTTTTTAAAAAACCTATATATTAGTAGGTAAGTATACACTCTCAAACAATTACAGTTTTTAATCAGATTCATCACAGGGTTACTGTGGATTAATTTTGATTAATCACGATTAAACATCATTAATTTTTATTCTATATTAATCACATTTCATTTAACCTGAGCAAACAGACTCGAGAAAAAAGGGAAAACATACACAATTAACATGTTTACTGAACATGTTTGTGTGAATGTGTGTGAGTGAATGGGTGAATGACTGAATGTAGTGTAAAGCGCTTTGGGGTCCTTAGGGACTGAGTAATGTGCTATACAAATACAGGCCATTTAACATCTTGAATATTCATGTTAGCAAAAAACGATATTAATAGCTCTGCAGTTTGTTGCATTCCACTGCAATTGTGTCAATATGTCCGAGGTAGACTTACTGAGTACCCGATGCTCCGTGAGTGGTTTGTCGCAAGCTGGGTGACGCGTTAGCCAAAGTGCTAGCAGCATCCCCGACTAACGTAGGCTTCGCATCAATGTGATATTTTAAGCTGGAAGTGCTTCGGTGAAAAGAAAATTCCTTCTTGCACAATGTGCATAAGACTTTATGTCGGTCGACTGTTCCATCTTGTTATTCTTTTAATACTCACATTTCCCATCGAGAGGGCCAATGTGTGGTTGTCATCTTCCATATTGAGTAAATTGGCTCAGCTGCCCATCACTACCAGATCAACTGCCCATTTGCGCATGTGAGAAGGTAACTCTAGCTGGACAAACTGCCCGAAATGTGTTGACAGAAACATTTCAAGGATTTTGAGTCATTCTGCACTCCGGATGTGTTAATTGTTTTATCAGGTTAATCATGATGACGGCTTAATCAGAATGCATCTCTCTCCATTTGTTATAGAGTCATTCATGACAAAATGATGTATAAACTCTTGCACAGTGCCACTTCTCAAGCATTACTGTATGACCTGGAAACCACCGGTTGCACACACTGTTTTGTTTACTGCAATTATTTCAGATTAGATATTTCCTCATTTCCTAAAAGATACAGAAAAAATAAGTACAAAGAAGACAAGTAAAAACATTTCCATTGGTCAGTTTTACAAAGAAACTGCATTGTGGTTTGTTCCACTTGAAATATTGTTGCTCACAGAACAGTTCAATGTCAGCTTTAGTGTTTTACAAAAATAAAGTCAGAGTCATTTAAAGCAAATAAATTGAGACCTTGGCCCACTGATGTACCACAGTAAGAGGATTTGGACCTACTTCATAAAAAATGCTTCATTTTTTGACGCGTTCTAACACTATTATAGAGTTTCAGAGAAAAAGGAAAACATTTTTCACTAACCTACTACAAATATATGACAGTGCAGAAATCAGCTGCTGTCCTATAATTATTTATTAGTTGGGTCCAAACGGTTTAATGCAGCTGTGATCACTTTTTTTTAGTTTGATTGCATCATTCACTACATTCCAGTTGAAGACTTTTCCTGCTTCCTGCAAATTTCCATGTGGTTAATTCCTTGTTTTGGTTTCCTCGGCATTGTAGTGCAACACTAAAGAAACCAGAGTAATAAAAAGTAATAAAACACATTTTTTATTAATACTAGTGCTGTTGTCGCCTGTATTCCTATAGCAATTTCTATATTTTATGTTGTTTTTACTATTCCAAAGAGAAATAAGTTGCAAGTTTTCAAAGGAAAAAGAAATTTAAAGCAGGAAAGATACAGCTGACAAAATGCATTAAGAAAAGCATTTTAAAAAGAGTAATTTACAGACGTTGTTGTTATCACATTTCCTCTGTGCGAAAAACACACAAAAACGGTGCCTTTGATAGAAGCTTTGGGGTATTAAATAATATTGTAGCTGCAGTGAATATGTCTCGAAACAATCCCTGCATGGATTTATATCTGATTATTAAAAATAAATGCATTCTTGGCATGTACACCTAATATCCAGCTGCCATTTGCTAGAAGCTGATAACTGCAAAAGCACATGAAACCTCAATGTGCTTCCTCTCTGCTGCTAATTTTCTCTTGCCAATTATGTAATAATCTGCAGCTTGCTTTAACGCGTAAGAGATTTCCACAGCCACCCATCAACTGCAGTTTTGCTCTAACCAAGAAAGCAACGGTTACAAAACTGAACTGAATAACAATTGTGAAATAC